>NC_092326.1:26453134-26756164 GCF_036785885.1 Coffea arabica
GTTTTCATCCATGCATGAAATTTCCTGCAAAAGAGAAAAAACAAAGGAATTGCCACCATTATTTGATCCGTTTGTCCTTGAGAATCGTGTAAACATGAGTCTTTGGATGCCTTCGTCAAAGTTGACCGTGGCATCTGACTTGGTTGGATTTGTCATTTCTAAACGTCTCTGATTTTTCCCGACTAACCGAGCGTGCATTTTGCCATATTGTGAAGCTTGCGTAACCGACCTTGCTGAATTTCAACCATTTTCACAAGATGACTGAACCCAAGTATGCTTTGAATAAACCATGGGGTTATCATTCACCAAAATTCGATGATTAAAAAGTAATTTCACCTATCATGCAGAAATGAATATGTGAAAGAATGCAAACACAAACCATTTGTGCTTAAAGCCTACAAAAATGCCATGAATACAAGCAATTGAGAAAAAATGAGCTTCCTAAGAATGAATTTGCTAAAGAAATATTTTTACAAAACGACACAGTTTTGGCCAACGGATGTCATATTCGAGTTCCTGAATATCTTTGTTCTGCAATTCGACACTGGCAGAAGTATTATGAAGAGAAATTCCAAATGAACCAAGTCATCAACTGTTCTTCCTCGTGTTTGCTCATTGAAGAAACCTACCTAGCGCCCTTTCGGGTTTTCATCAAGGTTGCCCCCACCCCCCCTTTTTTTTTGTTTTGTTTTGTCTTTTCTCTTTTTTTCTTTTTTTTCTTTTTTTCCTTTTTTTTTCTTTTTGAGGTGCCCTTTCGGGTTTTTACGTAAGAAAGCAATGGAAGAGCTCAACCATAATCGCCTCAGAAGTATGAGTTAAAGATTTCTGACATCAGTAAAATGCACTTCCCTTGTAAGATTAAGCGAAGGCATTATGGACATCACTTGTCAGTTGATTAGCAAACTTTCCAATAGAAATATAGCAAGTGACGAAAGTCAGGACTTTGGGCTTTTGTAATGGAGTCAGGTGGGATATGTCAAGAAAAGTTAAGGCTTGAAAACAATTTGCTCTTATGAGAGGTGAAATAACCTGAGATTGCATCATTTGAAATCATCTTCAATTTCGAACGAAACTGAGGGAAATTTGCCCCAGTTTGATTGAATTTTCTCTCTTTGCTTTTTCCATTGCATCTTCCTCACTTTTTGCATTTTTCTTCAAAGCTAAATTTGCCCCAGTATGGGGTTCTCTTTTCCTTTTCATCTTTTTTTTTTTTTTGATTTGTCTTTTGGCCTTTTGCCATTCTTTTGAACTTTTTCAAAAATTTGCCCCAGTGTAGGGTTTTCTGCTTTTTCTTTCTCTTTCAAAATAAATTTGCCCCAGTGTAGGGTTTTCTTTTCTTTTGATCATCTCTTTTCCAAAATAACTTGGCCTCAGTGTGGGGTTTGCAACTCTCAGGGGCTGCCAAACGAAAATTACTGCTCTGATGGCTCAAAAGGGATAACTAGGGATGAAATGTTTTGATTGAAAAGGAAGATGGCCTGACTTTTACCTCGTCCCTTGCATGATTTCCAAAAGAAATTTGCATAATCAAAAATAAAGACTTCTTACACATGTCTGATTTGATAGGTTGAGAGAATGTTTACCCATCCATCTCTTCAAGGATAAGTGCTCCACTCGGTAGCACCTTTTTGAATGACAAATGTCCTTACCAGTTTAGATCAAATTCGTCTTTGACTTCATCTTGCATTGGCAAAACTCGCTTTAACTCTTTGTCCTCCTTCTCTAAAGGCTCGGAGGCGGACCTTTTTGTTATGAACACAGGCCACGCACTTTGATAACATTAGCCATGGCACATGGCGTTCAGCTGCTTTTCATCCATCAAAATCAATTGTCGGTGACGCTGCTTTAATCAATCAGCTTCGAACTTGGCAAAGAAGGGATTTTCTCAATGAAGAGATTTTTCAATGAAGGCTTCCTCAATGAACGAATTCTTAATAAAGGGATTTCTCAATGAAGGCTTTCTCAATGAAGGAATTCCTCAATGAAGACTTTCTCAATGAAGGAATTTCTCAATGAAGACTTTCTCAATGAAGGGATTTTTCATGAAGGGGTCTCTCAAAGAAGAGGTTTTTGTCCCTCTCAAAGAAAGGATTTTTCAACGAAGGGATTTTTGGCCTTTTCAACAAAGGAATTTTTGCCCTTTTCAACAAAGGAATTTTTCACGAAGAAATTTTTGAATGAATGGTATTATCGGAATCCAGAACAGTGATATTCAAATGGTCAAATAATTCCATCTTTGGCCATCTAAAAGAATTAAAAATTCGGGACAATAATCAAATAAACAGAAAAAACAAATTATGCATTTGATGGAAAAACTAATCAAAACGGAAACAAGACAAAAACTTAGTTGCAAAAGATGTTTTCATTAAGCTATTCACATATGCAAGAAATGGTTTTTGTGAACTTTAGTAAATAACAACCCCTAGATTTACCGAAATTCCCTTCGAGAGGGAAGATACTCGGCCATCCAAATTGTGCAAAGCTCCTTCAGGATTTTCAAATTTCGTCGTTGGAGGTGGATGCCTCGAAGGTGTCCTGGTGTTCAGGAAAAGGATTTGTACTTATGATCGGCCCTTGTTCACCTCTTTTCCTTAGCACTATTTCTCCTGCCTCGATCATGTCTTGGAATTTGTGCTTAAGCGCCCTGCAATCGGCGGTTGAGTGGCCAGGTACTCCCGAATGATAGGCACAAATAGCATGTGGATTGTACCCAACAGGCATGCCATGAAGGTAAATTGGAGGGGGAATCACGCCTATTTTGTTGGCAGCCTTCAATTGCTCATACAATTGGTCTAAAGGCCTGCCTAGGTTGGTGAAAGTTCGGGTACGACTTTGATGGTAGGTTTCAGTGGGTCGGGGATAGTTGTAGATGGGTCTATTTGGTGGGGGAAATCTTTGGTGGTAAGGAGGTCGAGGACGAGTTTGTTGAAAGTTTGGTTGAGGTATTTGGGAAGGGGTTGTAGGCGGGTTGGCATAATTTGGGCGAGGTCGAGGATGAGTGGTATTGGTGTGGTAAACAGGATGAGGATTTGAGTAGTAGGGGTAAGGGTTTGAGTAGGTAGGGTATTGTCGAGGTCTGGGTCTTGGGACAGGGTTTTGATTCCATGTGAAGGCAGTTTCCCCCTCTTTCTTTTTAAATTGCGGGTTCTTCTCACTAGTCCCCTGTCCTTGCAAAGCATCCAACTGTGACTTGAGGGTAGAGACATTAACAATCTTCCCAGCTTTCACGAAATCATCAAATTCCTCAAGCTTATTAACAATTGCGGCAAATGAGCATCCAGTCATGCGAAAAATTTCGTCAAAGTACGGCGGATCATGTGCTTTAATGAAAGTGCGTATGATTTCGTCTTCCGTCATTGGTGGCTCGACTTTTGCAGCTATTTTCCTCCACCTCTTGGCATAAGTCTTGTGATCTTCAGATGGCTTCCTCTTTGTCCCTTCCAATGTGGTTCGTGTTGGAGCCAGCTCGCAATTATACTCGTATTGCCTTACAAAAGCATTGGACAAGTCAATCCAGGTTTTTACTTCTTCGGACTTCAAATTTGAGTACCAGTCGAGGGCATCCCCCTCCAGACTTTCCGGGAACAACCTTAGAGGCAGGTTCTCGTCGTCTACAGGCTTTCCTAACTTGTTAGCAAATAGTCGGAGGTGTGTTTTGGGATTACCCGTCCCATCGTACTTGTTAAACTTAGGGGTTTTGAATCCCTCAGGCAATTGCACATTTGGGAAGAAACAAAGCTTATCGTAATCTAGGACTCCTTGCTTGTTCAACCCCTGACTCTTCCTCATAAATTCATCAAAACGGTCAAGGCGTTTGAGCAGCTTTATATCAACGGGAGCAGAAGATTCCCCCATTTCTGCCTTGGTTTGAACAATATGGTCTGGTAGGAATGGCTCAGCAACAGGGTGATAAAAGGTATGTGGCTCAGGTGGTACATTTGAAGTGATTTGGGGTGGTGGACCTCGCGTGTGAGTAAGAAAAAATGAAGGATGAGGAGGGTAAGTGTATGGCAAATGTATGGTGGGATAGGTGAAAGTTTCTTCGGGTGCAATAGAAAATGATGGAGTAACAGTGGCATGGGCCGAAGGTAGGACAAATGGCCCTTGCTCAGGCTGTCTGGCGGGTACAGGTTCGGGTTGAACTCCGCTGCTAATTAGCTCATCATTCAACTTCCTTTGGGCGGCCATCTCAGACGCCATCTCTCCAAACTTGGTAAACATCTCAGTCAACTGAATCCCCAAACTTGCAGTCTCGGGTTGAGCGGTAGTAGCAGACCTATCTGACTATTCCGGTTGTGAACTCATGTTTACACGACTCCTCTGGGCTTGACTACGGGATCGCGTTATGATGGGGCTTCGACGAGAAGCTATATTTAAATATTACCTGAGAATTTTTGAAAGATTGCCTTTAGATTTAACCCTCGCTTAGTTATTCCAATAAAACAAAGAAAAAGAAAAGAAAAAACAAGAGTTAGTGGATATTCAGAAAATTCGGATGCATGTCCTATGGGGGAACCCTTTTGTGCCAAGGGTAGGCCTAGCATGAAAATGCAGTCCTCCAGAGCAGGCACTATACAATACCTGATGGATCCGATCGACTGATCGTGTGAGGAATGATTTGAAAAATTTGGCCACTTGGAGTGAGAAGAGACATTTGCCCTAAAACATGAGGACGAAGTCGGAACGGATTGCTTGCTTTGATCTACACATAAAATGATTTGTGAAAGGGATTGCCATGTCTCGATTAATTTATTCAATGAACCCTAAAGGGGAAAAAGCGAGTCAAATGGATAAAATTGGTGATTCATTCAAAATCGACCGATTTACCTAAAAATAGGTAAGCTGATCAAATGTATCGGATAACATTGACGATTTATTCAAAATTGATCGAATAGATAGACTTGGTCAACTGAATTGAATGAAATTGATGATCTCTTCAAAATCAACTTGATTTCGCCCTAAAAATGGATAAATTGGCCAAATGAATGAAATGGAGTTAATGAAATCGGCCAAATCACCCTAAAAGGGTAAATTGGTCAAATGAATTGATGATTTATTCAAAAATCGACCGGATGACCCTAAAAAGGGTAAATTGGTCAAATGAATTGATTTATTCAAATTGACCGGATAACCCTAAAAAGGGTAGATTGGTCACATGACCCTAAAAAGGGTAAATTGGTCAAATAAATTGACAATTTATTGAAGGAATCGGCAAAATGGATTGGTTGAATTGTCCGGTCATTGGTTATTTCAAAATTATTGAAATGCATTAGTCTATGACCTTCTAAAAATCAAATTTTGGCCTCAATTTATTTATCGTCTCAATAGGAGGAATTATTTGTGAATTTCTTCAAATTAATGTCCTTCACGCAAGGAATTTTTACCAATTTTTGATAAAATGGCCAAAAAGTGATTATTAGATGCTCATATTCCAAAGATTACCCTATGAAAATGATCGGATCCTACCTTACCTTGTGCACTACCCCTTTGGATGGTACAAAATGTAAACGTGCAAGTCTCTTTGGATTAAGTATCCGAGACACAAGGTGGCTTATTCTTAACACGGGATCCCCCAAATGGCATTCCTTTTCTAGGGTTTAATGCATGATGCCAGTTATTAAAGCGATGTAAATATGCAATTCGAAATGAAACGTGACCTAAGGAACCCTTTATTTGCCAGGGTAAGCCTAAAATGACATGGCATTATTAATTCATGAACAAAATATACCAAAATTTCTTAAACGTGCAATAGCCTATCTACAAGGGTAGGTTCTAAAAGAAGGTCATGCCAGACCTCTTATTTGCTAGGGTTTGTGAATGCAATGGGGACACAAAACCAAGAAAAAGTTAGTTCAGCCGAATAAATACACATAACACATTGTAGCAACGAAATCAATACGAAGAAATAAAACAATAAAAGGGAGAAAGGGGTTGGACCCCTCCCCTCGTGAACAGTGTCCCTAATAGGGTAAGGCAGACTCTACCCTAGGTGAACTATATGGATGCATGAAGTTGGGGTTCACTAATGCATCTAACTCGATAAACTCAGGTCCCCAAGCCTTCAGACTTAGGGCCAAGGGTCATCAATTCCATGGCCCTTTGTCGGTGGCTCGAGCGATTCCCCAAACACCGCTACGCACACGTCGTGTCACGGCCGCATGTTTGACTGAATCTATAAAAAACCTCAACCTTCGACTAAAAACAAAGGATATTAACCCAAAGTTTAAAGCGGAAGAGTGAGTGACCCATTGGATCGTGCTACGCACACGTCGTGTCACGATCACACGTCCAAGTGGGTCTCCTAATCCTAATAGGGTGGAGTGGCGTGACAAGCCACTAAAAAGAAAAATAAAGGGGGATGAATAGTAAAGCGTATGCGCGTATGATAGTGCACGTTTTGGAGGGGAGGGATCGAGAACCAATGTGTGGCCCTAAGGGTGACACACACCCCCCAAGTGCAATGACAAGCGCGGTATAAACAATTAAACATTCATTCAAACATCCAATCATACATACGTGAGTGAGGGAGCTTGATACGTGAGCGAATCAAAAAGTCCTAAAAAATGAAAAATGCAACCCTAATATCCAAAATGCAATTCATAAAAGGGGTAGAAAAAGGAAAAAGAATGGTTAAATAAAAAATGCTCGGACCCACTTAAGAAGTCCCCAGTGGAGTCGCCAACTGTCGCGCTCCACTTTTTTTTTGGAAAAATAAAATAATTGCTTTTGGGATTTTATTGATTTGGGAAAAATTAATTTTGTTGATAAAAACAAAAATGGGTCTAAATGGGACTTTTGAAAATGCGACGATTTGACCCAAGAAAAATAGTTCAAAAAGGGTTTTTTATATGAAAAATGGAGTCGCCACTTGGTATAGAGTTAGGGTGTACCAAGTCACCCAAAAAGTGAATTTTTTAAGGAAAAAAGTAAGAAACCCTTTTGAACGACTCCTAGTCCACGCAAACAAAGAAAAAGGTTCGGGAGTCACATTTGACGAAGGGGAAGGCAAGGATAAAAATCCAAGGCACCCTTTCGACCTAGCCAAGGCTAGTTGCGTGATTTAACCCTTATTTTCCTAATTTTTCCTACCCAAAGTATGTATTTACAATTTGGACAAAGACTAATAAATGAGAAATGCAATCCTAAATTCTATGATGTCTCTCGTGAGGTTTTTGGTCCCAAACCACATGAATTGTGGCGGCCAATAAAGGGAAACCTCATAGAGGTCGATTGATGCAAATGGTGACTCAAGTGCAAGTGTGCAAGTGTATGAAAAGATTCATGTAAAAACAAAGTGTTTGTGTGCGAATATGTAAAGAAAGTGCATGTGTGAATTTGTATGAAAAATCAAAGTGTTTGTGTGTGCAAATGAATGAAGATAGAATAGTACATATATAAGTGAAACTTGAATTTCATTTGTGAAGTAAAGTAAATAAATGATAAAGATGTAGTGAAAAATATGGATTGCGAAATGTAAGAAAATTGTGATTAAAAGAGTATGGAAGTGATAAAAATGAAAGTATGACCCTAGGGGAATGCAACAAGTCGGGTACGGGGGTTGACTTCTAACTTTTCGACTTCGATTTTCCCTTTGATTAGAAGGCGGAACTAGCGTGCTAAGGCTATCGAGTAGCCACACTCGCTCGTTTCCCTTATCAGAAGGGGACTCTTCAGGCAAATGTACCCTAACTAGCATGAGATGCAAGTCCTAAAGTGAGGGGAAAGGGAATCGGGGGCATGCAAAAAATGACAAAACTAAAAAGAATGCATGACATGTAATGAACATACAAACATGTACTAATGAGGGGAAATCCCTAAGGGTCTAGCGTTGGACTAGCCCATTCTATGAATTCCGACTAGCGTTGGACTAGTGGAAACGTACATTCATCCATTCCATTCATCTACACTACAGAAAGCTAGTAGACATGCCAAACGCCCATAAACACGTAGCACGTAACACTTAACATGCTCGACTAGATGCAAAACCTAATAAAGCAAGTAACACGTAACACAAAGGCATGCAACCAAACTAATGAACTTATTACATTCACTAATTAAAACAAAAGGGGAAGGGGAAAATGGACCAAATTGCTCGCCAAAGCTCTATCTATTACAAGCCAAGAGGTGTACACATACCCCATTAAAGAATAACTTCATGAAAATGAAAGTAAATGACATAAGTAAAAGGAATTGAGAAAAAACTAGGAAAGCAAAGTAGGCATGCAATTCACTTAACACGTTGGGTCACATAGGAGAGAAACAAAAGGGATAAAAGAAATTATACCGCCCCTTTGAATGGTGTCCAAATGAAAGAAAAATGGCTTCAAAACAATAAAAAGGTCAAGGTACCTCAAATAGTAAAGTATAACAAAGTCACCAAATCTCTCCTAATTGCAATTTAAATGAAATCAAATAATGCATAAGTTTCAGAAAAAGGACCCACCAAGGACCCAATTACCAATTAAAGACCCAATTGCAAACCTTAGTCAACCATTCGAATTCAATCGAAACATTTAAGCACTCCAAAGGTCTCAAGAGCCAAGAAAAGGTCAAACAACCAATTTATTTTAGGGAAATTAAAAAAAAATAGGCAAACACGAGCTCATTCGGTCATGAAACCCCTAAAGTCATGACTTAAGTGCAATTGACAAAACATGGTAGTTAATTGAAACAAAACAAGCCATGAAGTTGCACAAATTAAAATTGCCAAGGACCAAATTGATGAAATTATTTAATTGATTGGGTTCTAGTGGAACAAGGAGAGACTTGGGGGCCAAAGTGCAAATTTTTGAAAGTTCCATGCATGCAAATCACGTAGAAGAAGAATTTCTGCAACAAACAATTTCTGCAATGCCAAACCAGCTGCACTTCTTCATAATTTGTGAACTTCCTTAGGCTTTTAGACCAAAACAAATGCAGTTCGCACAAAATAACAAAACACCACTTGATCTACCCACTTTATAATGCAACAAAACAATCAATCAAACAAAAAGAGCCTGCAAAAATGATGAAGCAAATTTTCTGCTGCAACATTCATCCAGAATTTTTCCTTTTTGCAACTTTAAACTCTCAACTGCAGGTTTCATAGAAAACTTCAAACAAAAGCCACCAAAGACCCTCACTCAATCACCATTTAACAACTAAACACTTTGATTAACACAACACAGCTGAACATGCAACAAAAAAAGGCAGAAAAACACCCCCAAAAACTCATGCAACTCGGCTGAAGCTATGCTGCGTTTTCTTTTATTGCAACTTTCAGGGTTTCTGATGCAGTTCAAACGCAAGGAACAACTTAGGCAACAAAGGTTTGGACAAGATTACCAAACATTCTTTCCACTTTTTAATCATAAAACTCTTATGTGTAAACACAACAATTCAAGGAAAGAGAGCATGCAAATCTGGAAAATTTTCTCTGCAGCATTCTACAATTTTTCAGCCACGGCATTTCTTTTCATCATGCAAACCAGATTTTTAATTCAAATACAAAGCTTTGATTAGATATTTCTCAAACCAGCATCTTAACTCTAACTAAACAACAAGCTGCTTAACTCAACTCCAAACAAACAAGAACAATGAAGGAGCTAATGCATTACAGAAAATCTGGACAGACATTCATGTAGAATACTTTGGCAATCTGAAATCCACTTTCCAGCTCAAATATTTTAGATGTTTAAACACTCAAACTCAACACCCAACCTTCCATTGATTCCCTCCAACACAAGATCAAACATGAAACTGAAGGGCAAAACTTAACCAGCAACCAAAGGAAAGGAAATGCGGCAGGGAAAAGACCGAAAAAATGCAGCAGCTTTTGCTTGCTGTGTTTTTGAAAGGAGGAACTTTTAAATAACTTGGTGACTTCAGCAATTCATACCATGAGTTTCCAACAAACTTTCAGTTTCAAAATACATCAGAAATGATCTACATTCACACTAAACTCTGACCCAAACAAATCAGGAAAACAAGTCGCAAACTTCTGCATTTTCTAATTACAACATTGCCGCAGCTATGTGTCAACAATTTTGGCCAAATCTGCCCACAATTCAAATGGTTTACTACTGAATGTCATACAAGACTTAAAACAACATTTTTCATGCATTTCCAAGCATTATTTGCTAATGAAAAATTCCAGAAACAACTGCAAATTCTGGTTTCACTCCCTTGGCAAGTCACATAAATTTTCCAGCACTTGGTTGGTCTTAAATCCGAATTTACCTCGGTTGAATCATTGTGTTAAGTACCCAAAACTAACATGCAAGGCTACTTAATGAAATTACTATCATTTCTAGTTCAGATCAAGTTCGGACAGCAACTATAAACATCCACAAATCCAGAAATTCTGTTCGCCATCCTTGGATGAACTTGCATGTAGCCGTTCACTATTTCATTTTTTTTTCTTGCTTAGCCGGACCAATAAACTTCCTGCAAAGCTTAATCATCTAATTTTAATTAGTCAAACACCTAACCAAGTGAAAATCAACCACTTTCCAGCAAATTTCATGCTAAAATACCCAAGCAATTTCCAAAACAACTTCAACGGCTAATCTGGAAAAATTAGTTCAGCAGTCCAGAAATTTTCTAATAAGTTTTCCAGTCATGCAACCGAAATTCCTAGCCATAAAGTTCACATGCAATACTAAGTAAGGAGCTTATCTATCAGGTTGATTCAAGATTAAGCTCAAATCATCACACCCAGCAAATTAAAACCAAAATTTCCAGCTCAAGCTCTCGGCAGAAAACATAACTAGCGCACAGAAATTTTCTTCTTTTCTTAATTACAAATCTGGCCGCCTAAACTCACATGCAAAGCTATAACTAGCTTAATCCACTCAGTTTTTGTTAGCTAATCATCGATTCATGCTCAGATGATGTCAGGGAAACAAGAATTAAAACTGCAACTCCTAATCTACTCTCGGCAGAACCAGATGCTACCAAGACAGATTTCAACATCCGAACATACAAATCCCACATGCAAGTACTTAAACACCATCATCAACCTCTAGAAAGCTAATCTAAAATAGAATCTACCTCAATTGGAAGCTCAGCTCACGCACAAAAACTCGGAAATTTTTCTTCCTCTCGGCTCTCACGCACGGCTGAAATTCTGATTTGCGTGGGCTGTGGCAGATGATGGAACTGGTGGTTGTTGCGGCTGGAAACTTGATTGCAGCTGGTAGAACAGAAGTGCAGAAGGGTGAAGCTCGCTCACAGCTTCTCTCTGTCTTACTTCAACTCACGGACGGAACCAGAAAAATTTTTGCCGCTCGCGGATCCTTTTCTTCCCTCTCGGATGCACGGTTGCCGCTCTCTCTCTCTCGCACTTTCTGTCGATGGTCACAAGGCAGAGGCTGGAGAGGAAGTGTTTTGGAATGTTGGAGTTGCTCAAATGGGAAACAAGTCACGAATGAAGGGAAATGGGGTGTGAGTGGAGACTCAGATGTCATCCGGCAGAATTGGAGATGTTTTTGTTTTAAAGTTGGCCCAGGAAGCCTTGCTCACTCACGGCTGAAAAGCCATTGAAAAGAAATATATTGTGGTGGATGGTAGTTGATATACTAGTGTGTGATATAGTGGAGTGCATTAGTGGTTATAAGTCGGCATAGAGATGGAAGGTGCTGGAATGTAAAATGGAAATGGATTCGGCAGAAATAGAATTGTGATTTTTTGATTTTTTGATTTTTTGATTTTTTTTTTTTTGAAACAAACAAAATTGATGATAATAAAAAGAAATAACCAAAACAAAATAATTAACATTTGATGAAAAATAAACTAGAACAATAAAGTGCAATTTCCATTTCTTTTCCATTTCCTATTTTCATCGTTTTTTCTCTTTTTTTTTCTTTTTCTTTTTTCAAAATAACTTAACAAAAATAAACAAAATGCCAAAAGATTGAATTTAGAAGACATAAAACATATTTTGTGGGCAATTTTCTTTTTTTTTTTCTTTTCTCTCCTCTTTTCTTTTCACTTTCTCATTTTCATTCATTTTCCAAGAGATTCTATGCTAACAGCTTAAAAATAAAAATAAACCTAGAAACTAAAACTAAAAATCGAATAAAACTAAAATGAAAAAATTAAAAATAAACAGCAAATGAAATTACACCAAAATTTGGTGTCTACAGGAACGGGAAAGAGACTTCGTTTGAACAGCTCCAGAAAATAATGAAACTTTTGATCTACCTTCTCCCTTGCTTCACGATCCTCCCTCTCGGTTGTTTTCACTCTTTCTTCACAGAGCTCTCTGTTGCCAACTCTCCCTCCTCTCTAGCCGTCGTTTCTTTTCTCCTCTCTCTTTCGGACTTTGGCCCAGATTTTTTTTCCGTATTTGCGGCTCCCCCTCCTCCCTCTCTTCATAGCTTTCTATTTATACCGGAGCTCTCAACCCTAAAACCTCAGTCCTTTCTTCTATATTTGCAGCCCAAGGGGCTGCCTCAATGCTCCTTTGCAAGCTGCGAAAAAATGCAGCTTGCATGCGCGTATCCCCTTTTTTTTTTAAATAATACAAAATTGATAAAATATAAATAATAATAATAACAATAATAGAAACAAAAATAAAACGCAATCAAAAAATGCTTGTAACCTGAAATAAAACCAACTTTCCCCTAAATTAATATTTTTTTGAAATTTTTCCTTTTCTTTGAAAATAGTTAAAATGTATCAAAAAGTAATAATTTCTATTACCCTAAAAAGCTTTTCCTTCAATTTTCAAACTTTTTTTCACTTTTTTCTTTTAAAAAATAAGCCAATATGCCCTAAACCATGATTTTTCTTTTCTTTTTCCTTTTTTTTTCTTTTTCTTTAAAATTCTACGCTAAAACTTAAAAAAAATAAACTAAAAAAAACTAAAAACTAAAAAGTGAATAAAACAAAAATAACAAATAAAAAACTAAAAAGTAAATGAAATTACACTAAAATTTGGTGTCTACAGTTTGTCCCTCTTTGTCTGAGTTTTGAAAAACCTTGAGACAAAGAAGTAGACACCAAATACTTACCTGCAAACTTGTCGACGACTGTTCATTTGTTGAAATGAGGACTGACCCCTTTTGATGAGACTGGCTCGGACGAGAAATTTAAAATCGGGACTGACCCGAACAAAATTTAAAATCGGGACTGACCCGAGACAGAAATTTAAAATCGGGACTGACCCACGGGATAGACCCGGACAGAAATGTAAATGGGATAGACCCAAACAGAAATTTAAATGGGATAGACCCGGACAGAAGTGTAAATGGGATATGCCCACAGGATAGACCCGAACAGAAATGTAAATGGGATAGACCCAAACAGAAATTTAAATGGGATATACCCACGGGATAGACCCGGATAGAAATGTAAATGGGATAGACCCAAACAGAAATTTAAATGGGATAGACCCACGGGATAGACCCGGACAGAAATGTAAATGGGATAGACCCAGACAGAAATTTAAATGGGATAGATCCAAACAGAAATTTAAATGGGATAGACCCACGGGATAGACCCGGACAGAAATGTAATGGGATAGACCCAAACAGAAATTTAAATGGGATAGACCCAAACAGAAATGTAAATGGGATAGACCCATGGGATAGACCCGAACGAAAATGTAAATGGGATAGACCCGAACAGAAATGTAACAACGGGACTGGCCCGAACAAGAAATTAAAAAACGGGACTTCACTGGGGAGTTTTAAACAATGAATTGAGTTCTTACCTGAGAGTAGTTCAAACTTTTGTACCAAGAGGGAGATTTGGATCTCTATGGCTGAAGCGATAGCTGATGTTATTTCTTATGATCAAGTTTTGCCAAATTATCACTTCGTCTTTGCTTACTGGAGAGCTTTTTCTGACGTTGATTTAGGTGCAAAAAGAAGTGTGGTTGTTTTTGTTTGTAAATGTAACGTTCCTGCAAGAAAAGAAGAAATAATGGACTTACCACCATCATTTGATCCGGTTTGCCTTGAGAATCGTGTAAACATGAGTCTTATGACGCTTTTGCTTCTGTTCTGTGACGTCTGGCTTAGTTGAACTTGTAATTTTGAAACCCTTCGATTTGGAGACCAATAAAGTGTGCATTTACCATGTCACCAAATCCATGTAGCAGCTTTGTTGTATTTTACTCACTTTAATAGATGATTGAATCCCATATCCTTGCACAAACCTTAGGGTTTATCATTCATTCGAATCCAATGGTGAAAGAATGATGCATGAAAAATCAATAATATATGCAAGATGATTTCCTATGTTATGCAGGAATGAATATGCCAAAGAATGTAAAACACAACCAACTGTGTTTAATCCTACAAAATGCCATGAATACAAGCAAATGAGGAAAGATGAGTTTCATAAGAATGAATTTGGAAAAGAATATTTTTACAAAGCGACACAGTTTTGGCCAACAGACGTCATATTCAAATCTCTGGATATCTTTGCTCTGGAATTCAATATTGGCAAAAGTATGACAAAAATGAGGAGAAATCCAAATGAACCAAGTCACCAGCTGTTCCTTCTCGTGCTCGTCTGTTGAGAAAAATTGCCTTGGCGCCCTCTCGGATTTTCACCAAAGTTGCCCCCACCCTTTTTATTTTTGTTTTGTCTTTTCTTTTTCTTTCTTTTCCTTCTTTTTGCTTTTTGCTTGCTTATTTTTTCTTTTTCGAGGCGCTCTTTCGGGTTTTCACCTAAAGAACAATGAACTATCTCGACCATGATTGACTCAGAAACATGAGTTAAAGATTTCTGGCATCAGTAAAATGCACTTCCCTTATGAGGTTAGGCGAAGACATTATGGACATCACCTGCCAGTTGATTAGCAAACTTTCCAATAGAAATACAACAAGTGACGAAAGCCAGGACTTTGGGCTTTTGTAATGAGGTCAGGTGGGGTGTTTTCAAGAAAAGTTGAGGCTTGAAAGCAAATTTGATGAGAGGTGAAATGACTTGAGATTGCACTATTTTGAAATCGACTCCAATTTTGAACGAAACCGAGAAAAATTTTGCCCCAATTTGATTGGATTTTCTCTCTTTGTATTTTTCTTTACATTTTTCTCACTTTTCGTATTTTTCTTCAAAACTAAATTTGCCTCAGTGTGGGGTTCTTTCTTTTTCATCTCTCTTTCAAAAATAAATTTGCCCCAGTGTGGGGTTCTTTCTCTTTTTTTTCTTCTCTCTTTTCAAAATAAATTTACCCCAGTGTGGGGTTTGCAATCCTCAGGGGCTGCCAAACGAAAATTATTATTATGATAGCTCAAAGGGGATGACTAGGGATGAAATGTTTTGATTGGAAAAGAAAATGGCCTGACTTTTGCCTCGTCTCTTGCATGATTTCTGTAACGACCCCACCTCCCCCTAAGGCGAACCAAAGGGTTCGGCGGACCGCCTGCCCAGCTCTCGCCGGGACTCAGTCAGTCACTATAAGAAAAGGGCAATAAAACCCACAAAGCAAACGAAATAACAATAATTCCAAACTTAAACGTAAACTTATATACATAACCATCCCAAAAGCAATACAACGTATGTACAAAGGTTCTCTATTCTCCATACAACTAGCCCACCAAACATTGGGGCGAGAACCATAAAAAAAGTCAAAAGTTCTAGACCGGCTAGTCTATAAGTAGCTTCCGTCCTTGCACGTCTTCCCCTGCTAAGGAAAACAAAAACTAAAGGAATGAGCTGGAAAGCTCAGTGAGGTTCCGCACACATAGGCAAGAAGAGAATCAATGCATTCAATACATATAAACAACAATTCAAGTTACAAGTACAAATAAAGCGATAAACATATTCATGAAAAGGATACGGGCTCACAAGGAGCCATTCGTTCATTCGTTCATTCATTCATTCATTCATTCATTCATTCATTCTCCTTTCATTCCCTTATGTCTCCAATCATTTGAAAAATGCATTTTATATAAGTAAAACCCTCATTCATTCATTCGTTCATTCATTCATTCACCCCTTCCCTGGCTTTTGGCCAGGCTCCACCAACCTACAAGGTAATACTCGAGTATACCGAAACGTTCACCCAAGTCCCTAATCGCCCGACCGAGTCCGCTTCTGGCTCGAGACGACCGGTAACAAGGGGCAATGGCCAGTTCAGCCCAAAGGCTTACATTCATGCACAAATAACATTTCAATCGTTCAATCATTGAAACTTTCACAATCATTTAGGTCGAGTGCGATAAAGTACACACTTGCCTCAAAAACTCGTTTTAGCAATTATTGAAAGCATTTAACATTTATCAATCATTCATACAAGCCATACCATCATGAAACATAACAAACAAGGAACACTCACCTAATTACGCAAAATAACGTGCAAAATATTCTTCCAGATATTACCCTCGGTCACCGAGAAAACCTAAGATTTAACGAAAAGAATATTACAAGTCATATAGTAAAACAAGTAAGTGAAATCAAGGAATTCGGCTAAGTACGAGTAAAGCGAGTAAAACAAATAAAGGTGACTTTAAAGTGAAAGGAGTCCATTAGGGCCAGTGGATGAAATAACTAGGGTTGGTAAATTAAGTACAAAACTAACTCCAAAAAGGTTAATAAGTTTCCGACGGAAAATACCTAACTAGAACACTTTATAACCCAACTTGATAAATAAATTTGTTCACGTGGTTCAAAATCAACTCATTTTCAAAGAAATAGTATAGGCTAAATGTCTTCACTATAAAGCATGCGAAAGGAAGACAAAATACGTTAACTTCCACACTTAGAGCCTCGCTTAAAAATAATTCACTTGTATTCATAGGAAAGGCATAAAGAACATTTGGGGTTTCATGCTTTCGAATGGTAAAATGGTCACATTAGTTGCCTTGCAGAAATATACAAATGTAACTAGAACTTAGCCCTCGAATCCTTGGTTGAACGATCCAATGAAATTCTCAAGGAAATACACCCAAATTTGATACAAAATACATTTCCAAAACCATTTTAACTCATTCAATTTCCAAGAAAATAAATGGACGGCATAACAACAACCCAGAAAATGTAACTATAGCAAACCAGAAAATCAGGAAATGTAACTATATTAGCCCTAATAACAAAACAGTTTTGGCCTCCTAATGCGGTAATGGCACAACTCTCACTACAATTATCGGTTGGGGATGTAAGACCCACCGTTTCGAAGCTAAGAAACAGGGCTACAACAATGTAGAAGACCACTCAATCCAGTTCTTAACACAACTAGGTCAAATATGCCAAATACTAACCCAGAATTCCCAAAACAGGTTTGCAAAACACAGAAAACTGTAATCGGTATATCTCAGTCCATACAAGTCCAAATGCCAAAATTCCAAAGGCATATGATAGCTAAGACTTTCAGCTACATTTCATCAGAAGACACCAACTCCAAAATCCAAACCAATTCCAGTCAAAAAGGCCAATTACTATCGCAGTTTTCGCATTCTGATCAAAGCAGAACAGCTACAGTAAAAACGGCATAACTCACTCTACACTCATCCAAATGACCTGAAATTTTACAGGCACCTCAAACACATCAATACCTACAACTTTCATGTTTTGAGCAAAGTCCAATTCGGCCTCTAACCCAGTGATCTAAAACCGGACAGAATTGGGATTTTATGAACCCTAACTTTCCAATTTTCCATTCAAATCCAAAATTAATTGCATTTATCCACAATTCACACCCACTAGAACCATTATAGTCCATTTCCAATCATCCAAGATAGCTACAACAATCAGTTCATATTAAACCAGAAAAATTCCCAATAAAAGAAAAACTTCACCAAAACTCTTCAAATCAAGAAATAAATCATATATTTCATCACCCAAGGCACCTCTAAGCATATTATAAGCATCATTAGGTATAGGGGAGAGGTTGTAGCATCACTTACCAAGAAACAAGGGAAAGAGAGGTTGTGGACACCTTTGCTCTTCAAAACAACTTCACTACAACCCTTACTAGCACTAGAAGGTAGGATTTTATGGAGTGAAATGGATGGAAGCAAATGTTTTTGGTTGATTTGCACCAAGTAGAAGCTAGAACTTGAAGAGTTTCTCCTTCCTTCTTTGCTCAAGATGGCCGGCCAACAAGAGAGGAAAAATGGTGGTTTTTGTGCATTTTTTTGATATTTAATCCTTTGGTCAAAAAAGTCAAGAAAGTGAATAGTGTTTCTTAAAGTCCATCCAATGAGAAGGTGACACTTGTCACCTCCATTAATGCATTCTTATCATTCTTTTCTCTCTCACATCAATCACTTTACACACCCTACTTATCTCTTAACACCCGAAAATTTTTCACAGTATCCGAAACTTAACCTTATTGGCCGAATTTTTCCGAACTTATCGCACTAGTGGGTCCCACGTCCAATATATATTCTTAATTTTTCAAAACTACCCAATGCTAGGAAAATCATATTAAAAACTATAATTACCCCTAAAATCCACCAAGAAATTTTTCTAAGCCAGAAAACATGCAATTAAGGGAAAAACCCTAGGACAATATTAGGGAAATACGGGTTCTCACAATCTCCCCCCCTTAGGAAATTTCGTCCTCGAAATTTTTTTCTCACCTTCATTCGCACCCGGCGAGTCCGGAACTGGTCGGTTATCTAACGCATATGCTTTGGCCGGTACACTTGTTCGGTTTCCTCTTTCTTTTACCGGTTTCGATTTAGTTCCATCCAGTGACTGAGTACTACCCTCACGTGGATGTCTTCTCGGACAATTGCTCACTTGATGTTCACTGCTTCCACAGATCAAACATTTCCGCCCTTTCCGCCAACAAGCATCCTCGGTGTGATTTGCCTTTCCACAGTAACCGCAAATCAAGTGAGAGGTCATCTTTTGACTATCTTGAGAAATCTCCTTAGATCCGATGTGACTTCCTTTAGTAGACCTCTCATCCATCGCCCCTATTGTCCATGGCGGATAGGATAACTGGCTCATCTTTTGCACTTTAGAAGGCGTCATCATTTCAATAAACTCTTCCAATCCACTGCCCGATGCACCCCTTTTTCTAGTTTGGGAGGCCTTTACTTGTGCCTTGGCACTCTCGATTCGTTGAGCCTTCTCAAGGGCCTCCGTAAAAGTATTCACTTGCGCCGCTGCCAACGCCTCTTGGATGTCCAAATTCAGTCCCTGTATAAACCGTCTTACTCTTCGTCGTTCAGTGGCTACCAGTTCAGAAGCAAACTTGGATAACCTAGTAAATTTTGTCTCATATTCGGCCACACTTAATGTTCCCTGGCGTAGCCCAATAAACTCCTCCTCCCTCCTTTCTTGAACTAAAGGTGGAAGATACTTTTCATTAAATTCTCTGGTAAAGTTCGCCCAGGTCCAAATAGTCTGCTCTCTTTCCCATTTTGCTCGAATTACATTCCACCATGCTCGGGCCGGTCCCTCAAATTGAAATACTGCAAAGTTCACTTGCCTTTGTTCGGTGTAGTTTAAGGCTGTGAATATATTCACCATGGCCTCTACCCATTGCTCTGCAATATCCGGATCAGGCCCTCCAAGGAACTTCGGAGGATTAAACTTCTGAAACCTCTCTAGAGCCCGATCTTCGCCTATTTCAGGGTTCTGGGTTTGATTTACAGGCATTTGGCCTTGTTGGTCCACCAACCTTGTCAAAATGGTTGCCATCTGTTGAATTGCCGTCGCCATTTGGTCCCCGGCCTCAACTCTAGGTTCTTGTTCTTGTTCAGCGGACGTTTCCCTTTCTGCTCTAGGTTCTGGGGTCCGTTTAGTTCCACGACCTCGACCACGTCCCTGACTACGTCTCCCGTCCATATTTTTCCTTCCCTCTTTTTTTCCAACAGTAGTTTAATGAATAAATGCAATAAGATGACTCAAAAGTAACCAAAATTGAGGCACCAAATACACAAGTAAACATATATGCACATGCTCCACATTTCAAGAAAATAGATGATCAATTACACAAATACACATCAAGTCAGGAAAAATATTCATGTGCACAATTACAGCAATGGACGTCATATAATAAGAATACACGGGCGAATCAAACAAGGTGGTGATGTGTCGTCCCCGTCTCAGCTAAGGTAACCCCGTCCAGTCCCTCACGTCATTTTCTAATCAATCCAGATATCCGCCGACCTCTTATATTCATTCTAGTCGGACCAAGCCTGTTCATGGTTCCAACATATAAAGCTCATATACTTAACATCATCTCCACTCTGGAGTACTCGGGTACGAGAATCCGAGATAAGATAATTCACCTCTCGAGCTGGCCAGTCCCAAGAGTAAACCATCCACAATCGGAATTCCTACCAGACGTACCTATCTATGGTCCTCAGATACCATAAGAGATAGCTTATGCTCAAACGAGCACTTAGTCCATTATACCTATTCAACACTCAGTCCAGGCTCACTCCGCGCAGAGACCACGCGAAGCAGGCTCTGATACCAACTGTAACGACCCCACCTCCCCCTAAGGCGAACCAAAGGGTTCGGCGGACCGCCTGCCCAGCTCTCGCCGGGACTCAGTCAGTCACTATAAGAAAAGGGCAATAAAACCCACAAAGCAAACGAAATAACAATAATTCCAAACTTAAACGTAAACTTATATACATAACCATCCCAAAAGCAATACAACGTATGTACAAAGGTTCTCTATTCTCCATACAACTAGCCCACCAAACATTGGGGCGAGAACCATAAAAAAAGTCAAAAGTTCTAGACCGGCTAGTCTATAAGTAGCTTCCGTCCTTGCACGTCTTCCCCTGCTAAGGAAAACAAAAACTAAAGGAATGAGCTGGAAAGCTCAGTGAGGTTCCGCACACATAGGCAAGAAGAGAATCAATGCATTCAATACATATAAACAACAATTCAAGTTACAAGTACAAATAAAGCGATAAACATATTCATGAAAAGGATACGGGCTCACAAGGAGCCATTCGTTCATTCGTTCATTCATTCATTCATTCATTCTCCTTTCATTCCCTTATGTCTCCAATCATTTGAAAAATGCATTTTATATAAGTAAAACCCTCATTCATTCATTCGTTCATTCATTCATTCACCCCGTCCCTGGCTTTTGGCCAGGCTCCACCAACCTACAAGGTAATACTCGAGTATACCGAAACGTTCACCCAAGTCCCTAATCGCCCGACCGAGTCCGCTTCTGGCTCGAGACGACCGGTAACAAGGGGCAATGGCCAGTTCAGCCCAAAGGCTTACATTCATGCACAAATAACATTTCAATCGTTCAATCATTGAAACTTTCACAATCATTTAGGTCGAGTGCGATAAAGTACACACTTGCCTCAAAAACTCGTTTTAGCAATTATTGAAAGCATTTAACATTTATCAATCATTCATACAAGCCATACCATCATGAAACATAACAAACAAGGAACACTCACCTAATTACGCAAAATAACGTGCAAAATATTCTTCCAGATATTACCCTCGGTCACCGAGAAAACCTAAGATTTAACGAAAAGAATATTACAAGTCATATAGTAAAACAAGTAAGTGAAATCAAGGAATTCGGCTAAGTACGAGTAAAGCGAGTAAAACAAATAAAGGTGACTTTAAAGTGAAAGGAGTCCATTAGGGCCAGTGGATGAAATAACTAGGGTTGGTAAATTAAGTACAAAACTAACTCCAAAAAGGTTAATAAGTTTCCGACGGAAAATACCTAACTAGAACACTTTATAACCCAACTTGATAAATAAATTTGTTCACGTGGTTCAAAATCAACTCATTTTCAAAGAAATAGTATAGGCTAAATGTCTTCACTATAAAGCATGCGAAAGGAAGACAAAATACGTTAACTTCCACACTTAGAGCCTCGCTTAAAAATAATTCACTTGTATTCATAGGAAAGGCATAAAGAACATTTGGGGTTTCATGCTTTCGAATGGTAAAATGGTCACATTAGTTGCCTTGCAGAAATATACAAATGTAACTAGAACTTAGCCCTCGAATCCTTGGTTGAACGATCCAATGAAATTCTCAAGGAAATACACCCAAATTTGATACAAAATACATTTCCAAAACCATTTTAACTCATTCAATTTCCAAGAAAATAAATGGACGGCATAACAACAACCCAGAAAATGTAACTATAGCAAACCAGAAAATCAGGAAATGTAACTATATTAGCCCTAATAACAAAACAGTTTTGGCCTCCTAATGCGGTAATGGCACAACTCTCACTACAATTATCGGTTGGGGATGTAAGACCCACCGTTTCGAAGCTAAGAAACAGGGCTACAACAATGTAGAAGACCACTCAATCCAGTTCTTAACACAACTAGGTCAAATATGCCAAATACTAACCCAGAATTCCCAAAACAGGTTTGCAAAACACAGAAAACTGTAATCGGTATATCTCAGTCCATACAAGTCCAAATGCCAAAATTCCAAAGGCATATGATAGCTAAGACTTTCAGCTACATTTCATCAGAAGACACCAACTCCAAAATCCAAACCAATTCCAGTCAAAAAGGCCAATTACTATCGCAGTTTTCGCATTCTGATCAAAGCAGAACAGCTACAGTAAAAACGGCATAACTCACTCTACACTCATCCAAATGACCTGAAATTTTACAGGCACCTCAAACACATCAATACCTACAACTTTCATGTTTTGAGCAAAGTCCAATTCGGCCTCTAACCCAGTGATCTAAAACCGGACAGAATTGGGATTTTATGAACCCTAACTTTCCAATTTTCCATTCAAATCCAAAATTAATTGCATTTATCCACAATTCACACCCACTAGAACCATTATAGTCCATTTCCAATCATCCAAGATAGCTACAACAATCAGTTCATATTAAACCAGAAAAATTCCCAATAAAAGAAAAACTTCACCAAAACTCTTCAAATCAAGAAATAAATCATATATTTCATCACCCAAGGCACCTCTAAGCATATTATAAGCATCATTAGGTATAGGGGAGAGGTTGTAGCATCACTTACCAAGAAACAAGGGAAAGAGAGGTTGTGGACACCTTTGCTCTTCAAAACAACTTCACTACAACCCTTACTAGCACTAGAAGGTAGGATTTTATGGAGTGAAATGGATGGAAGCAAATGTTTTTGGTTGATTTGCACCAAGTAGAAGCTAGAACTTGAAGAGTTTCTCCTTCCTTCTTTGCTCAAGATGGCCGGCCAACAAGAGAGGAAAAATGGTGGTTTTTGTGCATTTTTTTGATATTTAATCCTTTGGTCAAAAAAGTCAAGAAAGTGAATAGTGTTTCTTAAAGTCCATCCAATGAGAAGGTGACACTTGTCACCTCCATTAATGCATTCTTATCATTCTTTTCTCTCTCACATCAATCACTTTACACACCCTACTTATCTCTTAACACCCGAAAATTTTTCACAGTATCCGAAACTTAACCTTATTGGCCGAATTTTTCCGAACTTATCGCACTAGTGGGTCCCACGTCCAATATATATTCTTAATTTTTCAAAACTACCCAATGCTAGGAAAATCATATTAAAAACTATAATTACCCCTAAAATCCACCAAGAAATTTTTCTAAGCCAGAAAACATGCAATTAAGGGAAAAACCCTAGGACAATATTAGGGAAATACGGGTTCTCACAATCTCCCCCCCTTAGGAAATTTCGTCCTCGAAATTTTTTTCTCACCTTCATTCGCACCCGGCGAGTCCGGAACTGGTCGGTTATCTAACGCATATGCTTTGGCCGGTACACTTGTTCGGTTTCCTCTTTCTTTTACCGGTTTCGATTTAGTTCCATCCAGTGACTGAGTACTACCCTCACGTGGATGTCTTCTCGGACAATTGCTCACTTGATGTTCACTGCTTCCACAGATCAAACATTTCCGCCCTTTCCGCCAACAAGCATCCTCGGTGTGATTTGCCTTTCCACAGTAACCGCAAATCAAGTGAGAGGTCATCTTTTGACTATCTTGAGAAATCTCCTTAGATCCGATGTGACTTCCTTTAGTAGACCTCTCATCCATCGCCCCTATTGTCCATGGCGGATAGGATAACTGGCTCATCTTTTGCACTTTAGAAGGCGTCATCATTTCAATAAACTCTTCCAATCCACTGCCCGATGCACCCCTTTTTCTAGTTTGGGAGGCCTTTACTTGTGCCTTGGCACTCTCGATTCGTTGAGCCTTCTCAAGGGCCTCCGTAAAAGTATTCACTTGCGCCGCTGCCAACGCCTCTTGGATGTCCAAATTCAGTCCCTGTATAAACCGTCTTACTCTTCGTCGTTCAGTGGCTACCAGTTCAGAAGCAAACTTGGATAACCTAGTAAATTTTGTCTCATATTCGGCCACACTTAATGTTCCCTGGCGTAGCCCAATAAACTCCTCCTCCCTCCTTTCTTGAACTAAAGGTGGAAGATACTTTTCATTAAATTCTCTGGTAAAGTTCGCCCAGGTCCAAATAGTCTGCTCTCTTTCCCATTTTGCTCGAATTACATTCCACCATGCTCGGGCCGGTCCCTCAAATTGAAATACTGCAAAGTTCACTTGCCTTTGTTCGGTGTAGTTTAAGGCTGTGAATATATTCACCATGGCCTCTACCCATTGCTCTGCAATATCCGGATCAGGCCCTCCAAGGAACTTCGGAGGATTAAACTTCTGAAACCTCTCTAGAGCCCGATCTTCGCCTATTTCAGGGTTCTGGGTTTGATTTACAGGCATTTGGCCTTGTTGGTCCACCAACCTTGTCAAAATGGTTGCCATCTGTTGAATTGCCGTCGCCATTTGGTCCCCGGCCTCAACTCTAGGTTCTTGTTCTTGTTCAGCGGACGTTTCCCTTTCTGCTCTAGGTTCTGGGGTCCGTTTAGTTCCACGACCTCGACCACGTCCCTGACTACGTCTCCCGTCCATATTTTTCCTTCCCTCTTTTTTTCCAACAGTAGTTTAATGAATAAATGCAATAAGATGACTCAAAAGTAACCAAAATTGAGGCACCAAATACACAAGTAAACATATATGCACATGCTCCACATTTCAAGAAAATAGATGATCAATTACACAAATACACATCAAGTCAGGAAAAATATTCATGTGCACAATTACAGCAATGGACGTCATATAATAAGAATACACGGGCGAATCAAACAAGGTGGTGATGTGTCGTCCCCGTCTCAGCTAAGGTAACCCCGTCCAGTCCCTCACGTCATTTTCTAATCAATCCAGATATCCGCCGACCTCTTATATTCATTCTAGTCGGACCAAGCCTGTTCATGGTTCCAACATATAAAGCTCATATACTTAACATCATCTCCACTCTGGAGTACTCGGGTACGAGAATCCGAGATAAGATAATTCACCTCTCGAGCTGGCCAGTCCCAAGAGTAAACCATCCACAATCGGAATTCCTACCAGACGTACCTATCTATGGTCCTCAGATACCATAAGAGATAGCTTATGCTCAAACGAGCACTTAGTCCATTATACCTATTCAACACTCAGTCCAGGCTCACTCCGCGCAGAGACCACGCGAAGCAGGCTCTGATACCAACTGTAACGACCCCACCTCCCCCTAAGGCGAACCAAAGGGTTCGGCGGACCGCCTGCCCAGCTCTCGCCGGGACTCAGTCAGTCACTATAAGAAAAGGGCAATAAAACCCACAAAGCAAACGAAATAACAATAATTCCAAACTTAAACGTAAACTTATATACATAACCATCCCAAAAGCAATACAACGTATGTACAAAGGTTCTCTATTCTCCATACAACTAGCCCACCAAACATTGGGGCGAGAACCATAAAAAAAGTCAAAAGTTCTAGACCGGCTAGTCTATAAGTAGCTTCCGTCCTTGCACGTCTTCCCCTGCTAAGGAAAACAAAAACTAAAGGAATGAGTTGGAAAGCTCAGTGAGGTTCCGCACACATAGGCAAGAAGAGAATCAATGCATTCAATACATATAAACAACAATTCAAGTTACAAGTACAAATAAAGCGATAAACATATTCATGAAAAAGATACGGGCTCACAAGGAGCCATTCGTTCATTCGTTCATTCATTCATTCATTCATTCTCCTTTCATTCCCTTATGTCTCCAATCATTTGAAAAATGCATTTTATATAAGTAAAACCCTCATTCATTCATTCATTCATTCATTCATTCACCCCGTCCCTGGCTTTTGGCCAGGCTCCACCAACCTACAAGGTAATACTCGAGTATACCGAAACGTTCACCCAAGTCCCTAATCGCCCGACCGAGTCCGCTTCTGGCTCGAGACGACCGGTAACAAGGGGCAATGGCCAGTTCAGCCCAAAGGCTTACATTCATGCACAAATAACATTTCAATCGTTCAATCATTGAAACTTTCACAATCATTTAGGTCGAGTGCGATAAAGTACACACTTGCCTCAAAAACTCGTTTTAGCAATTATTGAAAGCATTTAACATTTATCAATCATTCATACAAGCCATACCATCATGAAACATAACAAACAAGGAACACTCACCTAATTACGCAAAATAACGTGCAAAATATTCTTCCAGATATTACCCTCGGTCACCGAGAAAACCTAAGATTTAACGAAAAGAATATTACAAGTCATATAGTAAAACAAGTAAGTGAAATCAAGGAATTCGGCTAAGTACGAGTAAAGCGAGTAAAACAAATAAAGGTGACTTTAAAGTGAAAGGAGTCCATTAGGGCCAGTGGATGAAATAACTAGGGTTGGTAAATTAAGTACAAAACTAACTCCAAAAAGGTTAATAAGTTTCCGACGGAAAATACCTAACTAGAACACTTTATAACCCAACTTGATAAATAAATTTGTTCACGTGGTTCAAAATCAACTCATTTTCAAAGAAATAGTATAGGCTAAATGTCTTCACTATAAAGCATGCGAAAGGAAGACAAAATACGTTAACTTCCACACTTAGAGCCTCGCTTAAAAATAATTCACTTGTATTCATAGGAAAGGCATAAAGAACATTTGGGGTTTCATGCTTTCGAATGGTAAAATGGTCACATTAGTTGCCTTGCAGAAATATACAAATGTAACTAGAACTTAGCCCTCGAATCCTTGGTTGAACGATCCAATGAAATTCTCAAGGAAATACACCCAAATTTGATACAAAATACATTTCCAAAACCATTTTAACTCATTCAATTTCCAAGAAAATAAATGGACGGCATAACAACAACCCAGAAAATGTAACTATAGCAAACCAGAAAATCAGGAAATGTAACTATATTAGCCCTAATAACAAAACAGTTTTGGCCTCCTAATGCGGTAATGGCACAACTCTCACTACAATTATCGGTTGGGGATGTAAGACCCACCGTTTCGAAGCTAAGAAACAGGGCTACAACAATGTAGAAGACCACTCAATCCAGTTCTTAACACAACTAGGTCAAATATGCCAAATACTAACCCAGAATTCCTAAAACAGGTTTGCAAAACACAGAAAACTGTAATCGGTATATCTCACTCCATACAAGTCCAAATGCCAAAATTCCAAAGGCATATGATAGCTAAGACTTTCAGCTACATTTCATCAGAAGACACCAACTCCAAAATCCAAACCAATTCCAGTCAAAAAGGCCAATTACTATCGCAGTTTTCGCATTCTGATCAAAGCAGAACAGCTACAGTAAAAACGGCATAACTCACTCTACACTCATCCAAATGACCTGAAATTTTACAGGCACCTCAAACACATCAATACCTACAACTTTAATGTTTTGAGCAAAGTCCAATTCGGCCTCTAACCCAGTGATCTAAAACCGGACAGAATTGGGATTTTATGAACCCTAACTTTCCAATTTTCCATTCAAATCCAAAATTAATTGCATTTATCCACAATTCACACCCACTAGAACCATTATAGTCCATTTCCAATCATCCAAGATAGCTACAACAATCAGTTCATATTAAACCAGAAAAATTCCCAATAAAAGAAAAACTTCACCAAAACTCTTCAAATCAAGAAATAAATCATATATTTCATCACCCAAGGCACCTCTAAGCATATTATAAGCATCATTAGGTATAGGGGAGAGGTTGTAGCATCACTTACCAAGAAACAAGGGAAAGAGAGGTTGTGGACACCTTTGCTCTTCAAAACAACTTCACTACAACCCTTACTAGCACTAGAAGGTAGGATTTTATGGAGTGAAATGGATGGAAGCAAATGTTTTTGGTTGATTTGCACCAAGTAGAAGCTAGAACTTGAAGAGTTTCTCCTTCCTTCTTTGCTCAAGATGGCCGGCCAACAAGAGAGGAAAAATGGTGGTTTTTGTGCATTTTTTTGATATTTAATCCTTTGGTCAAAAAAGTCAAGAAAGTGAATAGTGTTTCTTAAAGTCCATCCAATGAGAAGGTGACACTTGTCACCTCCATTAATGCATTCTTATCATTCTTTTCTCTCTCACATCAATCACTTTACACACCCTACTTATCTCTTAACACCCGATAAATTTTTCACAGTATCCGAAACTTAACCTTATTGGCCGAATTTTTCCGAACTTATCGCACTAGTGGGTCCCACGTCCAATATATATTCTTAATTTTTCAAAACTACCCAATGCTAGGAAAATCATATTAAAAACTATAATTACCCCTAAAATCCACCAAGAAATTTTTCTAAGCCAGAAAACATGCAATTAAGGGAAAAACCCTAGGACAATATTAGGGAAATACGGGTTCTCACAATTTCCTAGAAGAAATTTGCATAATCAAATAAAGAATTTCTTACACATGTCTGAGTTGATAAGTTGAGCAAATGTCCGTCCATCCATTTCTGCCAAAATAAGCGCTCCGCCAGGTAATCCCTTTTGGATAATGAACGGCCCTTGCCAATTTTGACCAAATTTGCCTCTGCCTTCGTCTTATATTGGCAAAGTTTGCTTGAGTGCTTTGTCGCATTCCTCAAAATGTATGCTGATGAAACTTCTTGTTGTAGGCCCAGGCCATGCATTTTTGCAACATTATGACAAACGGCATTCTTTGGTCTAACTCCCATTAGAGTGTACAAAGATTGAATTTCTGCTGCTGCAAACGAGACTGCTTCCAACCATCTGTACATCTTGACACATAGTCAAACCCTTAATCATTTCCTTTTCTGATTTTGTCCAAACGAATGCTGATTTATGTCCTTTTGACCTCATTCTCAGTGCCAATGTAAACAATTGCTGTGGCTTCTAGGTTTGGTTCGAATTTCTCCTCATGTTGTTCAAAATTTTTGAAAAAGAATCAAATACTTTCTCGTTATCACTCTTGCTTTGAAATTTGGGTTCCAAAATTCTCAAGTCGTGAGTGAGATAGAGATTGCCATTATTGAATTCCAAAATAGTGATATCCAAAGGGTCAAATAGTTTTATTTTTGGCCATCTGAAAGAATTAACGAACTTGGGATAAAAAGCAAACAAGTATACAACAAACAAATGAACAAGCAATATGACCGAAATATAAACAAATGAATTAACAAAATAACATGACAAGAATGACTTGTGCATTTTCAGAAAACCTTTGATTGAAAGCGGAAACAAAAAGAAAGCAAGTGGAAATGAAATGACGACATGTGCAAACTTTTAGTTGAAGGTAAAGATGCTTTCATTAGCTATTTACAGATGCAAAAGCATTTTCATGAGTTCGCATGAATGACAAACCCCTTTAGGTTTACCGAAACTCCTTTTGAATGGGCAGAAACTCAGCTGTTCAATTGGAAATTGATCCTTCAGGGATGTAGGAAAATTCTGCATCATTTCCAAACACCTCAGCCTCACTTGACAAGTTTTTAATAGGCTCCTTAAATTCTGTATTGTCCATAATAACCCCAACGGTGTTATCGTACTCTGGCAGGGGGTTCTTATCCACATTTGGCGCTTGTGCCTCTTTTCTTCTAATTACAATCTCTCCAGCTTCAATCATGTCTTGAATTTTATGCTTGAGTGCTTTACACTCAGCAATCGGATGGGCGGGTGCCCCTGAATGATAAGCACAGACAGCTTGTGGGTTATACCCAACGGGTATGCCATACGGATAGGTTGGAGGGGGAATGATACCTATTTTCCCAGCAGCCTTCAATTGGTCATATAATTGATCCAAAGGCCTGTCGAGATTGGTGAATGTGCGGTTACGTCCCGGGTTGTTGGCTTTAGGGGGCTGAGGATAGTTGTAAACGGGTCTGTTTGGTGGAGGCATTCTTGGATTGAATGGAGGCCGATGACGATTTTGGTAAGGATTTGGTTGAGAAATTTGAAAAGGGACTAAAGGTGGGTTTGGATAGTTTGGGTAAGGTCGACGGTGGTGGATGTTGGTAGTATATACATGGTGCGGGTTTGAATAGTAAGGGTAATGTGGTGGGTAGGTTGGATTGTGTTGGTATCGGGGTCTGGGTGGAGGGTTGTGATCCCAGATTAAGGCAGCTTCCCCCTCTTTCTTCTTAAATTGCGGGCTCTTCCCACTATTCCCCTGTCCTTGCAAGGCATCCAACTAGGATTTGAGGACAGAGACATTAACAATCTTCCCAGCTTTCACGAAGTCATCGAACTCTTCAAGCTTATTGACAATAGCAGCAAACGAGCATCCAGTCATGCGGAAAATTTCTTCAAAGTACGGCGGATCATGTGCTTTAATGAAAGTGCGTATGATTTCGTCCTCGGTCATTGGTGGCTCGACTTTTGCAGCTATTTTCCTCCACCTTTTGGCATAAGTCTTGTGATCCTCAGAGGGTTTTCTTTTTGTTCCTTCCAGCGTGGTTCGTGTCAGAGCCACCTCGCAGTTATACTCATATTGCCTTACAAAAGCATTTGACAAGTCAATCCAGGTCTTTACTTCTTCGGGCTTCAAATTTGAGTACCAGTCGAGGGCATCCCCCTCCAGACTTTCCGGGAATAACCTTAGAGGCAGGTTCTCGTCGTCTACAGGCTTCCCCAGCTTGTTAGCAAATAGTCGGAGGTGTGTCTTGGGATTGCCCGTCCCATCATACTTGTTGAATTTCGGGGTTTCGAACCCCTCAGGCAACTGCACATTCGGGAAAAGGCAAAGCTCATCGTAATCCAGGACTCCTTGTTTGTTCAACCCCTGACTTTTCCTCATAAACTCATCGAAACGGTCAAGGCATTTGAGAAGCTTTATATCAATAGGAGCAAAAGATTCTCCGATCTCTGGCTTGTTTTGAATGGTATGGTTTGGCAAGAAAGGCTCAGTAGCAGCGTGATAAAAGGCTTGTGGATTCAGAGGCATGTTTGGATCACTTTGAGGCTGAAATCCTTGCCCATAGGGAGGATAGAACGAAGGATTTTGAGCATAGGCATACTGCGGGTTGTAAACTCCCTCAAAAGTGGTTTGAATTGGAGGAATGACAAATGGCTCGGATTCCGGTTGTTTGATGGGCGCAAGCTCGGGCTGCACTCCGCTACTAATGAGCTCGTCGATCAACTTCTTTTGTTCGGCCATTTCAGATGCCGTTTCCCCAAATTTGGTGAGTAATTCAGTCAACTGAACCCCGGGACTTGTGGCTTCCGGCTGGGTAGTTGCAGCGGTCTTATCAGACGATTCTGGCCGAGTACTCATGTCTACACGATTCCTTTGGGCTTTACTACGGGATCGTGTTATGATGGGGCTTATGATGGGGCTTCGACGAGAAGCTATGTTTAAATATTACCTGAGAATTTTTGAAAGATTGCCTTTAGATTTAACTCTCGCTTAATTATTCCAATGAAATAAAGAAAAGGAAAAGAAAAGACAAGAGTCAGTAAATATTGAAAAAATTCGGATGCATGTCCTATGGGGGAGCCCTTTTTGTGCCAAGGGTAGGCCTAGAATGAGGATGCAATCCTCTGAGGTAGGCACTATACCATACCTGATGGATCTGATCAACTCATTGAGTGAAAAATAATGTTGAAAAAATTGGTCAATTGGAGTGACGAGAGACACTTTGTCAAAATGAGGTCAACGTCCGAATAGATTGATCACCTTTGATCGATACAAGAATTTGCAAAAACGCACGGGTTTTGACCTTGACGAACTTCCTATCGAAGAGACTGGAATTCGTTTGACAAAATTTCCTCAGTAAAGCGCGGGTCAAAACCCCAACTGCTCAAATGTCTGGATGCAATGGATGTTTTTCTCAAAAATCGACTAAGTTTCCCAATTTGAAATTGACATTGAAACCCTGATTGGTCAAATGGGTTGAATGAAATTGACCATTTATTTAAAATCGACCGGATTACCCTAAAAAGGGAAACGGGTCAAATGAATTGAGTGAAATTTAAAAACTTACTTAAAATTGACTGAATCATCCTAAAAAAGGAACTTGATCGAATGAAATTGAGAATTTTATTCAAAATGGATCGGATCATCCTAAAAAATGAAATTGGTTAAATGAATTGAATGAAATCGAGAATTTATTCAAAATTGACCAGATCGCCCTAAAAGGGTAAACTGGTCAAATGAATCGGACGAAATTGATGATTTATCGAAAATCGACAAAATTGCCCTAACTAATCAAATGGATTGAATGAAATTGGTGATTTATTAAAAAAAAAACGACTAGATTGCCCTAAAATGAATGAATTGGCAAAATGGACCGATTGAATTGTCCGGCCATTGGTTATTTCAAAATTATTGAGATGCATTAGTCTATGAGCCTTCTAAAATCAAATTTTGGCCTTAATTTATTCATCATCTCAATAGGAGGAATTATTTGTGAATTTTCTTCAAATTAATGTCCTTTTACGCAAGGGAATTTTACCAATTTTGATAAAATGGCCAAAAAGTGATTATTAAACGCTCATATTCCAAAAATCGCTCTTATGAAGACGATCGGATCCTACCTTACCTTGTGCACTACCCCTTTGGATGGTACAAAATGTAAACGTGCAAGTCTCTTTGGATTAAGTATCCGAGACACAAGGTGGTTTATTCCTGACACGGGATCCCCTAAATGGCATTCCCTTTCTAGGGTTATGCATAATGCCATTTATTAAAGCAGAAAATATGTGACAAATATGGCCTAAAGGACATAAATAATGCATCGAGGGGAAAAGGTCTAAAAATGAAATGTACTTATTGAAAAATAAGTGTAATGACTGAAATTTAAACATGTGAGTTATCTAGTGGGTAGGTCACTAAAAGATTGCCAAAGAGGCCTCTTATTGCTAAGGCACATGAATGCAAGCCAAGAAAACAACGAAATGGTTAGTACAATTGATAGTACACATAACATATTGGGAGCAAATAAGAAAGGAAATACAATAAATAAAAACAAGTAAAAGGGGTGGAACCCCTTCCCTCGTGCCTAATGTGCTTAAAAAGGGTGAGGCTGACTCTAACCTAGGAAAATTCTAACATGGATGCATGAGGTTGGGGCTCACTAATGCAACTAGACTCGATAAGGCTTCGGCTCCCAAGCCTTCAGACCTAAAGGCAAAGGGTCATCACTCCCAAGGCCCTTGGTCGGTGGCTCGAGTGATCCCTTAGGTAGCGCTATGGGCGCAGCGTGTGACAACCCCACCTCTCCCTAGGGCGAACCCTAGGGTATCAGCGGACTGCCTGCCCAGCTCTCGCCGGGACTCAGTCGATCAAAGAACTAGCAACTCAAAATAACTGGGAAAAATAGCTTCAAATTAAATCGTACGACCCTAATAACACATAACTATCAATCAACTTTCAAAACTTAATACGGCAAGCTAAGAGTCACACTTACCATTCCATACTACGAATTACATAACATAAGTCAACTTATAGATTCAAGCTTACAAAAGTAAAAGTAAAGTCATCTTAACAAAAGTTACAAGTTCAAGCAAAACAAAGCTAAGAAAGCTCTTGACCGTTAGTCCATCCCCGATCTGTTAAGGAAAACAAAGGGAGTGGGGTGAGTTAAAGCTCAGTGAGGTTCCAAGTAAAGTAAGTAAACACATAGCCAAATTAAGGCATAGAATAATTCAAATAAATACCGTATGATACAATAACAATTAACCACAATTCAATTCAAGGATACGGGTGGCTTTCAAAAGCCAAAATCCCCTTGAGCTTGATCATAAATGTCTCCGTTGACACTCCGTCAACACTTGTATACACAGAATATTAAGTCCGTAGAACACCACTTTCACCTGCCTCCGTCCACCAATCAACCCCCCACCGGGCCCGCACTTCATAAACAGTAGTTAGGTAATACTCGAGTATACCGGTTTCAGTGAACAGTAAACAGTCCTCAAGGTTTATCGGCCTTCTCGACCAGGCCCTGGCCGGCTCGATAGAACCGACTCACCTATGAGGTTGGGCACCCAAACAGTAGTAGTAGTTGATGGGATATCAGCCAAACAACTCAAGCACAGTCACATATAGAGAATTCACACTTCACAATAACAATATACAGGGCCTCAGTGGAAATAAAGGAGGACGAGTGCGATAAAGTACACGCTCGCCTCCACTTTTATCAAATTAGGGTTTGGCTCAAACAGTCGTAAATCAAATATTCAGGTATTTCACATAAGCAGGTAGCAGGTAGTGGAACACTCACCTGTTAATCAAAAGTAGCGATCGATGTCAAACGTCTTAGTTATGGTCACCTTCGTTTCCCAAACCTAGGGCAACGAGTGAAATCGTTAACACTTAGATTCATGTCCCACTAGGTTAGGCTCAATAAGAGACCAAGTGAGTAGTCTAAGCTACTTAATCCATCATGCAAACAATGCCCAATCCATGGTAAAAGTTAATGAGAAAACAAGTTTAATAGATGCATGAAAGTTCGGCAAAAGAAAAGTTCCAATCGGGCTTAAGGGTTTCTTCTCGGGTTGCACAGTCTTGCCCTGGCAGTCTTAGGAAAATGGTCATAACTCATTGTAGAAAAGTCAAAATTAGGTGCCGTCAGTGACGTTGGAAACTAGACTCGAAGGGCTTTCCAACGGTACCAATCTCACACTGTGTTTCGTCTCCTATCAGCAACAGTAACTCAGACAAAGTGGCTGTTTTTCCAACCCTGGATCAGCATTAACCGTAAGCTAAACTATTCTAGTTCTAGGGCTAACTTCATTAGTTTTACTCCAAATTCACCCAATTCACTCCTCAAGTGATCATATACAAGGATTCAAGTCACTTAGCATCAATGGAGTTCACAACATAACATACAACATTATTTAAGGTAATCATAATGATCTCAGAACTACAAGAGTCCTAAACAGTCTACTAATGGTTCAAAAGCACCACTTTACTTGCTTCAATTTCATTCCAACATGCTTATAGGCCTAACCAATAGTTAACCTAGTTTATTAGGCTTGATTAGGACATAATTTAACAACAATATTGAGGGAAAATCCCTCCTACAAGAACCAGCCAGCCAAGACAAGCAACCAGCCCACACTTTTCAACATTTGTTCAATCCTTCATCCTTACATGTTTTTCACCAAATCTTCATATCAAGTAATAGATTCAACTCAAAAGAGATTTAAACATAATAATACCTCGTAAACAAACATGAATAAGAATCAAACATTTCATCAAACACTTGGTGTACATACTAAGAAACCTAGCTACTACTTGTTTACTTCAAGAAACTAACTCAACATCTCAACCAAACAACTTGTATCCTTGCTATTAACACTTTCAAGTGCATGATCTATCATCAAAAACCAAGATTTAAAGAACATATACCTCTCTTATAGTGAGCTTGAATCACCAAAATCACTTCACCAAAGTAAGTCTTCAAGCTTGGATCAAACACTTGGAGTTGTAGGAACTCTCTCACTAATTCAGATTTTTCTCTCTTGATTGTTGTTCTTGGTTTGCTAGAGTAAGAAAACAAGATTATGTAGCTCACTCTTTCTCTCTCTCTCTTGAACCAGAAATTCGGCCAGCACTCAAAAAAAAAAGGAAGGCTTTGGCTAGTTTATATAGCCTTCTAATCTTGGTTCCAACAAGATACTTGGCTAGGATTTTGCCACATGTCCACTTACTTGTCCAATTCTTTCTTAATCTTTGACTAATGGTGTCTTAACCTTTCCAAATGCACCAATCATTCTTTAACACCTCTAACTAATCTTTCCAAATGCACCAATAATATTTTAACACCTCTAACTAACCTTTCCAAATGCACCAATAATACTTTAACACTTCTAACTAGCCTTTCCAAGTGCACCAATCCTTAATTAGCACCTATAATCCTACATGTAAGATTTCTACCACTAATATAAAGACACTTGGTAAAATGTAAGTGGTGTATAATTAAAATCAACTCAAGAAAAAATTGTTTTACTACAAGTAAAAAGGAATGAAGTGTAATGCATGAAAATTATTGTAACACCTAGAAAAGCTAATGTAATGGCATATAATATATGATTTAAATCCTAGAATAAGGCAATTAATTTGGGGAAATTGTGCTTTAAAAATGAGGGTTCTCACACTCTCTCTCCCTTAAAGAATTTCGTCCTCGAAATTCTCACCTTGATCATTGAATAGCTTAGGGTATTTGGCGCGAATGTCCTCTTCCACTTCCCAAGTAGCTTCCTCCACCTCATGGTTTCTCCACAAGACCTTTACCAAAGGTATTTGCTTAGTCCTCAATTCCTTCACTTTTCGATCTAAGATTTGCACTGGTCTTTCCTCGTAGGTTAGAGATTCATCAATGTCAATTTCCTCTGGTTTCAGTATATGAGTGGGATCTGGATGGTACTTTTTCAACATGGACACGTGAAATACATCATGAACCCTGGATAGATTTGTTGGTAACTCCAATCGATATGCCACGTTTCCAACTCGTTGAAGGATTTTGAAGGGTCCTACGTATCTTGGATGAAGCTTATTTCCTTTTCCTACCGTGAGACTTCGAAGTGGCGTAACCTTCAAGAATACCTTGTCCCCAACCTCAAACTCCAAGTCCTTTCGTCGATTATCAGCGTAACGCTTTTGTCGACTTTGCGCTGTCTGAAGCCTCTGACGTATCACTTTCACTTTCTCATACGCATCCTCGATCCATGGTACTGCAACTGGGTCTAAAACTCTTCTCTCTCCTACTTCATCCCAAAATATTGGTGATCGGCACTTTCTTCCATAGAGAGCTTCATACGGTGCCATTTGTATTGAAGAATGGTAACTATTATTGTATGCAAATTCAACCAGAGCCATGTATTGTCCCCAACTTCCACCAAAATCTAGAATACAGGTCCTCAACATATCTTCAAGTGTTTGAATGATCCTCTCCGATTGTCCATCAGTTTGGGGATGATAGGTAGTACTAAAATTCAGCTTGGTCCCTAAAGTTCCTTGTAATTGTTGCCAAAAATGAGACACAAATCGTGGGTCTCTATCAGACACAATGCTTACAGGGATCCCATGTAACCTCACTATCTCATCCATGTAAAGTTGGGCCAATTTCTCCATAGAATATTTCATATTTATGGGTAAGAAATGAGCAGATTTGGTCAACCTGTCTACTATTACCCAAACGGCGTCGTGACCTTTCTGGGTACGGGGTAATCCTGATACAAAATCCATAGTAATATGTTCCCATTTCCACTCAGGGATCTCCAGAGGTTGCAGAAGACCTGAAGGCTTTTGATGCTCAACTTTCACTTGTTGGCACACCAAATATTTTTGGACAAACTGAGCAATTTCTTTCTTCATCTTATCCCACCAATACAACCTTTTCAAATCTTGGTACATTTTATTACTTCCAGGATGTACTGTATACTTGGACCGATGTGCCTCTTCCAAAATATCCCTTTTTATCACCTCATCTTGTGGTACCACTATTCGATCTTGAAATTTCAAGATACCTTCAGAGCTTATGTTAAAGTCTTGAAATTCCTTTTTTTGTACTTCTCCTATCCACTTTTGCACCATCCGGTCATTCCTTTGAGCTTGTTTAATGCGGTCCAACAATTCAGATCTTACTGTAATATTGCAGAAAATTACCCTCTGTCGGTCTAATCACGGGTTCCATTCACTCACTTCCTCCAGCAAATTCCATTCCTTAGCCATCAATCCAGCTATTTGCACTTGTCGGCTTAAAGCGTCCGCTACAACATTAGCCTTGCCTGGGTGATAGTTAATTGTACAGTCATAATCCTCAAGAAATTCCACCCACTGACGCTGTCTCAAGTTTAACTCCTTCTGTGAGAATAGGTATTTCAAACTCTTATGGTCGGTATACACCTCAAAAGTCACTCCATACAAGTAATGCCTCCACTTCTTTAATGCAAAAACTACAGCGGCCAATTCTAAATCATGAGTGGGGTAATTTCGCTCATGGGGTTTTAACTTCCTAGAGGCATAGGCAATTACACTCCCATTTTGCATTAGAACACATCCCAAACCTTCCCTTGAGGCATCCGTATATACAGTAAAACTATCTCTCCCATTTGGTAAAGCTAAAACAGGTGCCGACGTTAACCGTTTCTTCAACTCCCGAAAACTAGATTCACACTTAGAATTCCAGACAAATTGACCATACTTCTTGGTCAAGTCGGTTAAAGGACCGGCTAACTTGGAGAAGTCTTTGATAAACCGACAGTAATACCCAGCTAAACCTAGAAAACTACGGACCTCAGTCGGGGTTTCCGGGTGCTTCCACTCAGCTACAGCTTCCATCTTTACTGGATCCACAGAAATTCCATCTTTAGATATTATATGTCCTAGAAAAGAAACTTGCTCCAACCAAAACTCGCATTTGCTAAACTTGGCAAATAACTGATGTTCCCTTAAAGTCTGCAAAACTATCCTCAAATGCCGTTCATGTTCCTCTCGAGTCTTGGAATACACCAAAATATCATCGATAAATACTACAACAAATTGATCCAAGTAGGGTTTAAAGACTCGATGCATTAAATCCATAAATGCAGCAGGGCATCACTGCGAACTCAAAATGACCATATCTGGAATTAAAGGCAGTCTTTGGTATATCCTCTTGCCTAATTCGTAACTGGTAGTAACCTTGCCTCAAGTCCAACTTAGAGAAAACTACTGCTCCTTGTAGTTGGTCAAACAATTCTTCAATGTGTGGCAAGGGATATTTATTTTTCACCGTAACATCGTTTAAGCCACGATAGTCAATGTACAGTCTTAAACTACCATCCTTTTTCTTAACAAATAATACCGGTGCTCCCCACGGTGACTCACTTTCTCGAACAAACCCTTGCTCTAACAGATCTTGCAACTGCAGTTTCAACTCCTTAAGTTCGGCGGGGGCCATTCGGTATGGCGTTTTTGCAATGGGAGCAGTTCCAGGTACTAAATCGATCTTAAATTCTATTTCCCTTTCTGGTGGCATCGATTTCAACTCATCGGGAAAGACATCAGGAAATTCATTCACTACTAAAACATCCTCCAGCTTCACTTTATCTCCAGGAGTATTAATTAAGAAGGCTAAGTAGCCTTGCGCCCCCTTACTTAACAACTTTCTGGCTCGGATTCCCGAAACAAGTGCAGACGAGGCTAACCTACCTCTCACATCCAACCTTAAAGTTGCCTCTCCGGGTATCGAGAATTCCACCACCTTTGTTTTACAGTTCAATTGGGCGTTATAACGGGCCAACAAATCCATGCCTATAATTACATCGTACCCCTTAAGGTCTAAACTTATTAAGTCACCCACTAACTTTCGTTCTCCTACCCAAATCTCACAATTTCTATAGACCATATTGGTAATTAGGCTTTGATCCCCAGTAGGTGTTTTAACTTCTAAATCATATGGCAACTTAACAGGGTTCACAACAATACCACACATAAAGGCAGGATTCACAAAAGAATGGGTTGCCCCAGGGTCAATCAAAAGTTTAGCTAAGCGGTGGAATATAGGGATCGTACCTTCCACTACTTCCGAGGAATCCGGAACTTGACGGTGGTCCAATGTAAAAACCCTAGCAGAAGTTTTAGGTTGACTTGCACTGGCGGAAGGTTGTTTAGGGTTTGACTTTTCCGACTGGGTACCCCCGTTCCCGTCACGATTCTTAACAGGGCAAGTCACAATCTGGTGTTCAGAACTTCCACAAACAAGGCACTTCTTCTCACACAGCACACACCATCCGCCTACCCAAGGCGATCGATCCTAATCCTACAAGGCGGTGTGGGAAACGCCCATGAAAATAAAATAAAATGGGATAACAATAAATAAATGTGCACATATGAAGTGCTCCCTATTTTGAGGGAAAGGGTTGAGAACCAATGCGAGGCTCTAAAGGTGACACACACCCCTCCCCCAAATGCAATGCAAAGCGCGAGATAAAACATACATTCAAAAAACCAATCATACATACATGAGTGAAGGAGTAGTTTGATACGTGCGTGAGGCAAAAAGTCCTAAAATAGAAAATGCAATCCTAATATCCAAATGCTATGCATAACAAAGGTAGAAAACGGAAAAGAATGACTAAATCAAATGCTTGGACCCACTTAGGAAGTCCCCAGTGGAGTCGCCAATCTGTCGTGCCCCACTTTTTGATAGGGTGTGAATGTGTGTGAGATGTGTATGTGAAAGTGTGAAAGTGAAAATAACGGCCGTGGGATTGTGAAATGCGACGGTTTGGCCAAATAAAGTTCAAAAAGGGTTTTGGATGAAAAATGGAGTCGCCACTTGGTATAGAGTTAGGGTGTACCAAGTCACCAAAAAATGATTTTTGTTTTTTTGAACGAAAAAGTAAATAAACCCTTTTAAAGAACTTTTAGGTCTACGCAACCAAAGAAAGGGATCGGGGGTCATATTTGATTAGGGAGAAGGCAAAGGCAAAGCCTAAGGCACTCCCTTACCCTAGCAAGAGCTAGTTGCATGACTTAGCCCCACTTTTCCTAATTTTTCTACCCAAGGTATGTATCGCATGTTGGATATGACTAATGGATGTGAAAAGGAAGAAAAAATGCAATCCTAAACCTAAAATGTTTCTCATGAGGCTTTTAGGTCCCAACCACATGAATTGTGGTGGCCAATGAGGAAAGCTCTCATGGAAGTCGTGATTAATGCAAGTGAGGACTTAAGTGTAAGTGTGCAAGTGTGAGAAAATAAAGGTGTTTGTGTGTGCAAATGAATAAAAATAGGATAGTGGATACATATAAATGCAATTGGGTGCCATTTGTGAGATAGAAAAATAAATAAGTGATAGGAAGAAAGTGGTGAGAAAGTGTAGATTGAGAAAAAGTCTAAGTAGTGAGAAAATGTGGCTAAAAGAGTGTGAATGTGATATAAAAGGAATGCAAGTGTATGACGCTAAGGGAATGCATCAGGTCGGGCACGGGAAGGACTCCTAACTTTACAACTTTGATTTTCCCTTGGATTAGAAGGAAGAACTAGCGTGCTAAGGCTATTTTGTAGCCAAACTCGCTCGTTTCCCTTATCGAAACGGGACTCTCAAGCAAATGTACCCTATAACTAGCATGAAGATGCAAAAAGCCTAAAATGAGGGGAAAAGGATTGGAGGAGCATGCCAAATGATAAAAACTAAGAAAAATGCATGAAATGTAGTGAACATGCAAGTATGCACTAACGAAAGGGAAATCCCTAAGGGTCTAGCATTGGACTAGCCCTTTCTATGAATTCCTAACAGAATAATGAGCCACAACTAGCGTTGGACTAGTGTGGTGACGTACATTCATCCATCACATTCATCCACGACTATAGAAAGCAAGTAGACATGCCAAACACTCATAAACACATAGCACGTAACACTTAGCATGCTCGACTAGATGCAAGAGCCTAATAAAGCAAATTAACACATAGCAACAAAGGCAAGCAACCAAACTAATAAACCTATTACATTTACTAGCTAGGCACACGTCTTCAATAGGTCTTCATCAAATGCTCCTCCAAGCCCTATCTATTACAAGCCAAGAGGTGTACACATACCCCATAAAAGAATAACTTAACCAAAAGCAAGAGTAAATGAAATAAAGGAACTAAAGAAAGGCAAGGAAAGCAATTTAGACATGCAATTCTCACTTAGCACGTTGGATCACATAGGAGAGACAAAAAAAAGGATAAAAGAAATTATACCTCCCCATTCATGACGTTGATAGAGTAAAAGGACTCAATTTGGACTAGGGTCACCAAAAAAAGGGATAACTTAGGCTAAAACCATCAAAGCAAAGGATTAATGCACCAATTTAGTGGTAAAACATATATAAACCAACTTGATTCCACCAACATCGAATCCTTGTTCAATTGCAATTAACTAAAGAAATGCATAATGACCAAGGAAAAATGGAATAACTCATCAAAATTCCGTAATATAGCAACTAATGGGAGCTCAAAACGACCTTTAACCAATTATTCAAGTCCAAATGCAATGCTTAAAAACTTCAAAGGTCGAAAAAGCCAAATAACGACTCAAATTACAATCAACTTAGGATTCAATTGCAAGGGATTGGAATGTAATTGGGTCTTTGTGACATTGCTGCAAAATCATAGGGACCAAATTGATTAATTTTTCTCAATTTTCTGGGTCATAGTGGCATTAGATAGAAGCCAAAGGGTTAGAGTGCAATTTTTGGAAGTCATTTGCATGCAAGTTCTATGCAACCACGTAAAGAATGCTTCTGCAATTTCCATTCCCAGACAACACAATCTCCGCAACTCCTTTCATTCAACTAAGATGTACTCATACAAAAAAAAAAAAAACAACCCAAACTAACTTAAACATCTGTCATCCTACAATCAAGAACAAGATAAAAGACTTGACATTCATAGCAAGCATAGCTCCAGATTCTCGGATGAACAAACAGAAAATGTGACGCATATTTGACCCAAACACAGAAAAGACCAGATTCTGGACAGTGACAACCAAACAGAGAATGAAGTAACCAGATGTTTCCAAATTGCAGGCAACGCCTGTTGCTGCAACAAACAAATGCCGGCAAGCATAAACATGGCATCCCATCCCGTAGCAAAACAGCCCAAATGAAAAACTAAGGCATGCATAAACTTCAGCAAGCAAGAGGAAGAAAGAAAGGAAAACAGTGGCAGGAGAAACATCGAAGAACAAAACATGATAAAATTGTGAAACAAGCTCAGCAAACTAGCGGCAAAAAGGTTCGACAGTTCATGCATTCTTAGCAGGAACCTCCTTTTCTTTCGCTGGTTTCTTAAGCTGCAAATTTCTGGGTTTTGAATGCAACCATTTCCATCTAAACGTAACTAATGGCTTCAAACAACCCAACCGTGGATCAAAGTGGCAATGTAACCACTCATCCTTTCCAGCTCTTAGCTACCCAACTCTCATGTTTCAAATGTGAAAATAGAGGTACAGAGCATGCAAAAATCTGGAAAAAGGTTCCGCAACTTCCTTTTGTTCACTAGGTTTCTACAAAATTTTCTCATTCAGGCTTTCATAGTAAATGAGCAAAATCATACTTCCATACACCATAGAAATACACCAAAACAGATCCTCAAAATGGCATGGATTCCATGTTCTGCGTGAACCACTACTGCTACTCCATGAAACAAAACAGCACCGAATGATTATTTGAAACAGACCCATGTAAATCTTGTTCCTTTCCCTTTTTTTTTTTTGTGATGCAGCTATGTATCAGAAAACCAGGCCCGTTCTTTGATTTTTAGGAAAAAGCAAATAAATTTCAGATAAACACCAACGGAGAACTATCAGACAACCAGAATAAAACTGAAGACAGAAAAGAAAGGAAGCATCTTTATGAGCAAAATGCAAGGAAATCATTACAAGCTATCCATACCGTCTACAAGGGAATCAAGTAATGGAGAATGAACCAGCAAGAACCCATTTTTCGACTCCTCAGTAGCATGATAAACGAAAAACAAAGATCTGGGCACGTTTGTAACCTATCTAAAGGAAAAAGAGTTTACCTTTGCGCTGCTATTTTGGCCCTGATGTAAGATATCCTCCAACAGAGAAATGGAACGGGAAAGAGACTTCGTTTGAACAGCTCCAGAAAATAATGAAACTTTTGATCTACCTTCTCCCTTGCTTCACGATCCTCCCTCTCGGTTGTTTTCACTATTTCTTCACAGAGCTCTCTGTTGCCAACTCTCCCTCCTCTCTAGCCGTCGTTTCTTTTCTCCTCTCTCTTTCGGACTTTGGCCCAGATTTTTTTTCCGTTTTTGCGGCTCCCCCTCCTCCCTCTCTTCATAGCTTTCTATTTATACCGGAGCTCTCAACCCTAAAACCTCAGTCCTTTCTTCTATATTTGCAGCCCAAGGGGCTGCCCCAATGCTCCTTTGCAAGCTGCGAAAAATGCAGCTTGCATGCGCGTATCCCCTTTTTTTTTAAATAATACAAAATTGATAAAATATAAATAATAATAATAATAACAATAATAGAAACAAAAATAAAACGCAATCAAAAAATGTTTGTAACCTGAAATAAAACCAACTTTCCCCTAAATTAATATTTTTTTGAAATTTTTCCTTTTCTTTGAAAATAGTTAAAATGTATAAAAAAGTAATAATTTCTATTACCCTAAAAAGCTTTTCCTTCAATTTTCAGACTTTTTTTCACTTTTTTCTTTTAAAAAATAAGCCAATATGCCCTAAACCATGTTTTTTCTTTTCTTTTTCCTTTTTTTTTTCTTTTTCTTTAAAATTCTACGCTAAAACTTAAAAAAATAAACTAAAAAAAAACTAAAAACTAAAAAGTGAATAAAACTAAAATAACAAATAAAAAACTAAAAAGTAAATGAAATTACACTAAAATTTGGTGTCTACAGAACTCAAATAGTGTCACATGTCAAAAATTGCTTAAGGGAAATGCCACTAGAATCAAATAAATCATTAATTACATCAATCAAGCCATTAAAATCCCAAGGATAAACGCCTAGAGTTCATATTGCAATCAACAAAAAGGTGATCAGTGCCCAACTGAAAACAAAAGCCCTAAAAAATCAAGTTGTGGGACTCAAATGCAAATGAGGTAGGACCTAATTGCAAGAAATTAGAACGTAATTGGGCCTTTGTAACATAGATGGAAACTAAAGGGACTAAAGAGCAATTTCTGGAAGCCATTTTTCATGCAAAAACTCCATGCAAACTGCTTACGAAGATGGTTTCTGCAACACTTGCTGCATTTTTATTTTCGGCATTTCAAACCCAAAACCCACAACTTCGATCCAAACCCTTTCAGCCGGACAACAAAACTTTGACTAGACAACAAGACTCATGACTTCAATATCCAAAACGAGCCAAAACATAGAAAGGAAATCACGCAAATGCTGGAGAAATTTATGCAAAATGGTTTAGCAATCCCGATTTGTTTCCTTTCAGCAAGCATTCGATCATAGCTCAAGTATTTTTTAGACCCAAACACACAAACCCAACACCAAATCCTTCCATTCCTTGCCCTCAACACCAGATTAAACATGCAAACTGTGACAGCCCCACCTTCCCCTAAGGCGAACCTGTCGCGCCCCACTTTTTGATGTGTGAAAGTAGTGTGTGGGATATGTATGTGAACGTGTGTAAAAGTGAAAATAAAAGGCCGTGGGATTATGAAATGCGACGGTTTGGCCAAACAAAGGGTTTTAGATAGAAAAGGAGTTGCCACTTGGTATAGAGTTAGGGTGTACCAAGTCACCCAAAAAGTGATTTTTTTTTTTTGGAAAGAAAAGTTAACAAACCCTTTTTAAAGAATTTTTTGGGTCTACGTAACCAAAAAAAGGGATCGGGGTCACATTTGATAAGAGAGAAGGCAAAGGCAAAGCCTAAGGCACTCCCTTACCCTAGCCAAAGCTAGTTGCGTGACTTAGTCCTTCTTTTCCTAATTCTTCTACCCAAAGTATGTGTTGCATGTTGGATGTGACTAATGGATATGAAAAAAATGCAATTCTAAATCTAAAATGTCTCTTATGAGGCTTTTTGGTCCCAATCACATGAGTTGTGATGGCCAATAAGGAAAACTCTCATAGAGATCACGGGTAATGCAAATGAAGACCCAAATATGAGTGCAAGTGTGAAAATGTAAGAAGAATGCAAAATAAAATACAAATACAAATACAAATGTAAGTGCAAGTGTGCAAATGTAAGAAAAGTGCATGTGTGCAAATGTAAGAAAAGTGCATATGTGCTAATTGAGAAAATAAAGGTGTTTGTGTGCAAGTGGATGAAAATATGGTATAATAGTAGTAAATATATAAGTGCAATTGGATGCAATTTGTGAGGTAGAAAAATAAATAAGTGATAGGAAAAGAAGAAAAATGTGTGAACATGGCATGTGGATTGAGAAAAATATAAGTAGTGAGAGAATGTGGATAAAGAAAGTGAGGAAGTGATATGATAAAAATGAGAGTGTATGAACCTAGAGGAATGCATCAAGTCGGGTACGGGAATGACTCTTAACTTCACGATTTTAATTTTCCCTTTGATTAGAAGGAAGAACTAGCATGTTAAGGCTATTTTATAGCCACACTCGCTCGTTTCCCTTATCGAAAGAGGACTCTCAAGCAAATGTACCCTATAACTAGCATGAGGATGCAAAAACCTAAGATGAACGGGAAAGGATTGGAGAAGCATGCCAAATGCTAAAAAACTAAGAAAAATGTATGAAATGTAGTGAGACATGCAAGTATGTACCAACGAGAGGGGACGGCCTATTGGGTCTAGCATTGGACTAGCCCTTTTCTAAAATTCTCTTACAAGCATTGGACTTGCGGAGCTCGAGGGGAAAAATCATGACCAGCGTTGGACTAGCCACGGTGACGCATTCATCCATCACATTCATCTATGACTATAGAAAGCAAGTAGACATGCCAATCACCTATAAACACATAGCACATAACACTTAGCATGCTCGACTAAATGCAAGAGCCTAATAAAGCAAATTAACACGTAGCAACAAAAGCAAACAATCAAGCTAATGAACCTATTACATTTACTAACTAAAACAAATGGGGAAGAGGAAAAATGAATAAAAATGCTCTCCAAGCCCTATCTATTACAAGCCAAGAGGTGTACACATACCCCATAAAAGAATAACTTAATAAAAGTAAAAGTAAATGAAATAAATGAAAGGAATTAAGGAAAGGCAAGGAAAGCAAAGTAGACAGGCAATTCTCACTTAGCACGTTGATCACATAGAGGAGAGACAAAAAAGGATAAAAGAAATTATACCTCCCCATTTGTGATGTTAGTAAAGTGAACAAGACTTAACTTGGGCTAGAGTCACCAAAGAAAGAGATAACTTGGGCTAAAACCATCAAAGTAAGGGATTAATGCACCATTTAAAGATAAGTAGAATAAAAAGGCAAAAAGGAAACTCAGAACACCTTAGAAACTTCAAAAGGGGAACTAACAAAGCACCAAATTCTTCCCTAATTGCGACTTAAATGAAACCAAATAATGCTTAATTTCAAAGGAGGTAGATTATTGACCAAACTTCTAAAATAGAAGAACTACCAAGGACCCAAATTGAGGAGATTATTCAATTGATTGGGTCATAGCAGCATTAGTCAAAAGCCAAGGGGTCAAAGTGCAACTATTGAAAGATTTTCATGCAAGAACATGCAAATGCTTCAGGCAAAACCACCGAATCAAGCTTTCTTTGTTTCTGCAATATACTGAGCTTCTCAGGTGAAATCCTAATGCAACTAACATCTCAGCCAACCAAACGTTCAGATTAAACAGCAAGGCAAACAAACAAGTATCCAGAAAGCAAGAGCAAGCAAATCTAGCCAACCGAACTTCTAAAAAACGTGAAGCGGGATAACACACAGAGAATCATTTCGACATTCTACGAATCTCTGTGCTTCCCTCCTTTCCCAATGCTGAACCCAAAATAAACAGAAGAAAAGAGCCTACATACACATGAAACTGGTATTGCCTATGAACACCAAATTCTGGAAAAACCATTTTTTCAGCCGAATAAAATCTCCAACAGATCAGAAATAACGACAGCTACAAAACATGTTATTGTTGAGACCAACTGTTATGCTACACTTTGCTGTAAATAAAGTGCAGCAGACGCATACAACAGACTCAAAAGCATAATCAAGCCAAACCAGAACCCCAGCTACCCGAAAATCCAGTTTAGTAACATAGCTGCAACAAACTGAGAATTTCGAAATCATTATAGCGGATTTTTATGCACATTATCTCAACCCAACACAATCTTAAACCAAGTAACCAGATCTTCGAGGATGCAAATCCGAAACTTTGGCAACCGAAATATCTTATGCAACCTACCCCCGGGCCGAATGGACAAAGCTGCAGCCGAGACATCATGCACAGGGCAATCATGGAACAACAAAAACCCCGACAAGAGAGCAGAGCCCATAGATTCAATGAACAAATTCAATCAAGACTATTTTTCTACCACTCTGACTGGATATTTCTTAAACTAAGCAACCGAAGGCATGGCAGTTCAAACAACAATGGAAAAGGAAAGAAAAACAACAAACAAAAGAGCAAAATGCTGTCTAGTCAAATGGGCAAAGTTGTAGCAGAGTTTCCTCTGTGAATTTCTGCAACCCAAACCAAACCCATTATTTTGTCTCACACAATCTTCAAATCCTAGCATAGCAACCGAAGAGAGACTCGACCAAGCTACCGAATTTGATAGAAAAAGGAACAGATCCTTGACCCAATAATGAATAGAAAGAAAAGTGGGGTAAACGACAGGGAACAGGTAACCATGAACCTTCAGTCACAACCAAATTTTGAAGCAAACAGAAAAAAAATCGAAGATTACCTCTTCACTGTCCTCGGACTTGAACCTGCAGCTGGCACCCGCAAAAGATTGAACACGCTCCACCAGAGATCGAAGGAGATGAATTTGCAGACTTTGGTGAAGAAACGCGAGCTGGAGATTTTGGCCTCTGGGTTTCTTCTCTTCTTTAGCCGTCTCTTGTTTCCTCCTGGTTTTCCAATTTTCTCTCAACCCAGCCGTCCTAAGCCTTTTTGTTTCTCAGTCGCTATTCTTTTTCTAGTTTCTGGTTCCCCTTCTTTCTCTTCCGTTTTTCTATTCTGCCCAGCCGCCTCACTCTTATTTTCTGCCTCCCTTGTTTTCCTTCCCTCCACCCAGCCGTCCTCTCTAGCTATCCTTTTCTCCTCCTTTAGCCACGGAACTCTCTCCCTTTTTCACACCCTTTTTTTTCCAAAACCCTTCATCCGACGTTGCTCCACATCTCACGTCCTTCCTCTTTCATTTCCACCCTCCACCTATCCTCTTCTAGAATTCTCTAGGGCCTGAGGTGTCCTAGACACCTGGCCATTCATCACTTAAATTGCCCTCAAGGGCCTTGCTGCAACACTTCTTTGCAAGCTGCGGACGAATGCAGCTTGTATGTAAAATTTTTTTTTATTTTTTTATTTTTTTATTTTTTTATTTTTTATTTTTTACATTTAAGGCCAACTAAATGAGTAACAAATGAATATAAGGGAAAGAGGATAATAGTAATAATAAAAATGCTATAAAAATACTAGGAAATACCCAAAACAAAAAATATGAAATTAATAGATAATAATTATCACTAAAATAAAATAAAAATAAAAGTAAAATAATAATAAATAAAATGGTTCAAAATTTGGTGTCTACTGTTTGCCCCTCTTTGTTTGGGTTCTGGAAAAACCTGAGACAAAGAAGCAGACACCAAATACTTACCTGTGTTGTTTGGCCGCAAAATGATTCCAACGAACAGGAAATTTAAAACGGGACTGACCCGAACAAGAAATTTAAAACGGGACTGACCCGAACTGGAATTTAAAACGGGACTAACCCGAACAGAAATTTAAAACGGGACTGACCCGACCAGGAATTTAAAACGGGACCTCACTGGGGAGGTTTAAACAATGAATTGAGTTTTTACCTGGGAGTAGTTCAAACTTTTGTACCAAGAGGGAGATTTGATCTCTGTAGCTGAAGCGATAGCTGATGTTGTTTCTTATGATCAAGCTTTGCCAATAACATTATCACTTCGTCTTTGCTTACTGGGGAGCTTTTTCTGACATCGATTTAGGTGCGAAAAGGAGAGTGGTTGTTTTCGTTTGTAAACGCAACGTTCCTGTAAGAAAAGAACGGTTTAAGTTACGACTCCTAGAGTTGTTGTGGATAGTTTTGGTCTTGTATATAGGGCGGATAGGGAGTAGGGCCTTAGCTAATCATTTTGTGCGGCTAGATTAGCTACGTGTATATTTCTTTTGATGAGGCCATTCCCTTGGGGATTGTCCATGCATGTACTTGACTTGACTGAACTTGACTTGACTGATTGTATATATGTGTGTTGTTTGTCTTGTTTGTAATGTATATATGTGTGTTTGGAAAGTTTTGAGTTTACTTACATGCAATGTTTTATATTGGTTTAGTACCATTGCCTAGACCAAGTAAAGTTTATGGAAGGAACACGTAGTGGACGGGGACGTGGGCGCGGAAATAGACAACCCACACCGGATAGGGGTATTGGGGAAACCTCTACTGGACCTAACCCTGACCTTAATGTGCAAATCGCTGCCGCCATGCAGTAAATGACTAACTTGCTAGCACAAGTGGTGCAGCAACAAGGCCAGAATACAAACCCTAATCCTGGAAACCCTGGCAATCATGTCGAGAGCGAAGACAGAGCTCTCGAACGTTTTCAAAAGTTTGCTCCACCAAAATTCATTGGGGAACCTGATCCGGATGTTGCCGAGCAATGGCTCGAGAAAATGGTTGATATTTTTGCGGCTTTGCTGTGAGAACCCATAATTTTCATTTTCTAGGTTTCTCGTATTTTTTTCATGGCTTGTTTTCTGCATTTTCGGGAGTAGGAACATTTCTAGATAATTTTAAGGAGCAGATATAATTTTTAAATGATTTTCCTAGTATCGAATAGGTTTTGAGAAAATAAGAGTGAATACCGGACGTGGGACCCACTAGTGCGAAAAGTTCGAAAAAATTTGGTTAAATAGGTTAAGTTTTGGATACTGGAATTAATTTACCGGGTGTTAAGAGACAAGTAGATGGTGCTAAGTGGATTGATATAAGAGAGACAAGGTTGGTGAGCATTTATTAAAAGGTGACAAGTGTAACCATTGGATTGGGCTTACCTTAAGACTTTCTTACCATTGACTTAAATAACCAAAAATGACCCAAAAATCTTCAAAAATCTTCAAGAAGTGGCCGGCCCTCTCTTGCTCTCTTTCTCTCTCTCTTACTCCAAGCACAAGGAAGAAAACACTTCAATCTTGTTCCAAATCATCAAAACCAACCATCCAACCTTGATTTTGCTCCATAAAACACCTTCAAGTAGTGGTTGTGAGTTGTTTTGTGGAGTTGTTTGGAAAGTTAAGGTGGTCAATAGCTCTCTCTCTCTTGTTCTTAAGGTAAGTTGTGAAGAACCACCCTCCTCCTTTAATTGATGCTTAAATCATGCTTAGTGGTAGTATAAGATGCAAATTTATGGATTAATTCTTGATTTGTGGTTGAAATGATGAAGTTTTATTATTTTTGGGGATTTTTCTGTTTTAATATAAGCATGATTGTGTGGCTAGCTATGATGATTGGAAATGGTATATAATGACTTAAGGAGGTGAGAAAAGTGATTAATTGCAACCAATTTCTGGTTTGGAAGAAATTTCAGAAAACTAGGGTTCTTGAGGGGGCATTCTGTCCGAAATTTTAGGTCCTAGATAGAGGCTGAATTAGCCTTATCTTAAAACATGAAAGTTGTAGGGAATGACATTTTAGAGGTTCCTACAAAATTTCAGGTCAATCGGAGTAGTGTAGAATGAGGAAAGTCGAAATTACTATTGCTGTTCTGGTTTTACCCGAATGTAAGGATTGCGCCTGTAATTGGTTGTTTTGGCTGAAATTGCTTCCGAATTGGTTGTTGAGGCCTTCTGCTGAAAGTTAGCCCTGTTTCTTAGCTTTCAGCTGGTTTTCGAATTTCTGGATTTGGACTTGTAGAGCCTGAATTATGATGTTTCCGCTAGAATGCGTTTTGGTGAATCTGTTTTACGTTTTTGATGTAGTATCTTGCATTTTTGACCTGTTTAGACTCAAAACTGGGTTGAGTGACCTTGTGTGATGTTGTAGCCCTGTCTTTTAGCTTCGAAATGGTGGGTCTTTCACCCTCATCTGATAATCGTAGTGAAATTGGTGCCATTACCGCAAAATGGGGACAAAAACTGTTTTTTTCAGGGCCAAAGCTAGTTACATTTTCGAAATTTCTGGTTTCCTTTAATGTTTGTATATGCTTATGGAACCCTATTGGGGTCATGTTTGGCCTTGGTTTATGACTCGTTATCGAGTCTCATTGTATTTGTTTGCATGTTTTAGGACGTGACCGTGGTGCACAACGTTCTTTTGACGGAAGTGCATGAAACCACATTTGCGAGCTTGGTGTGTGTACTACTCACTTGTGTGCTATTATATGGCTTTGATATTTGAACTTGAGATATTGAATGTTAATTGATTGACGTGAGAGTGTACTTTATCACTCTCACTTATTGTTTCGCATGTTATTGGAATGTTATATGAAATGTTATATGAAATGAAATACATGACTTGGTGTCGTTTGGACGAGTCTCCAACGACTACAATTGTTATCCTTGAGCTCAACCCCATTGGTAATTGATTGAATCGAGCCGGCGAGGGCTTGGTCGTGCCAATTAATGTGCCTTGGGGCAATGTTATATGGAATCTTGTAGTATGAGAGACTCTCGATTCCGGTTTACTCGAGTAATACCACAATGCAAGTGTTTGGATTTCGGGCCCGGTTGGGGAATGTTAGGTGGAAGGAATGGAAGTAAAGTGGAGTCTATGGTTGGTTATTGTTGAACATTGACGGAGAGTCAATGACGTTCGATCAAGAAATGCAAACGAGGAAAAGGGCTCTTGAGAGCCATCTGTATCCTTTTATCACCATATTTGACGTGTGCCTTTGCTTATTTTACTATATTGAATGAAAGCTTGATGCTTATGTGCACTTGGTTGCGTAAGTGATAGTATCTCACTGGGCAATTAGCTCACACCATTTCTTTTGTTTTCCTTACAGGAATATGACTCTTTTTGGAATGAATCTTGATAGATGGTTGCCGAATGAACTAGATGTATATTTTTTTGTATGGTATATGAAGTGAAACCCTAATTGTATCTTTAGGGCCGTTTTCACTTTCAATTTAGCAAACCGTGTATATATTCACTTTTGACAACTTTTGTATGTCACTTTGGATTGTATTTGCTAAAGTTCAAGATGTGAATGTTTGTTCGATATTTGATTGCGTTCTTACAGGTCGGTTACTATTCATGACCGACTCCGAATTTCATTTTTTTTTATTTTTGGTTATTTTGCCCTTTTGCCTTGTTTACGCGTGTTTATAAGTTCCGTAACGAAATAGATCACTCTAAACTGCACCGTTAGCCCTGGCCAGAGCTGGGCAGGCAGTCCGCTAACCTCTTTGGTTCGCCTTAGGGGAAGGTGGGGCTGTCATAGGTGGTATCAGTGTAACAGCCCCACTTTCCCCTAAGGCGAACCAAAGGGGTTAGCGGACTGCCTGCCCAGCTCTCGACAGGACTACGGATTAGTTCACGTCGATCTAATACATTCCGGAACATACCCACGCGCGTAAACAAGTCAAAATCACAAATAAAAAAAAAATGAAAATCGAAGCCGATGATGAACAGTACCGGCCACGTCAGAATCCAGATACTAGGCCGAGAGTAAGGAAAACAATTGGAACGGAATGAGCTTAAGCCCAGTGAGTTACTACCACATAAGCAACAAAGATCACATAAGCAAAATCTTTCATTTCAAGTACACAATTAAGAAGTAAAACAAGTCGGTAAAAGGATACGGACGGCTCTCAAGAGCCCATTTCCACGCTTACATTCTTGATCCAACCTCATTGATCCTCCATCAATGTTAAGAGTACCAACCGTAGAACCCACTTCACTCCCATCCCTTCCACCAAACATACCCCAACCGGGCCCGCACTCCAATCAGTAGCTTTTGGTAATACTCGAGTTTACCGGAATCAAGAGTCTCATTACTACAAGATTCCCCAGTACAGTCCCCGTGGCATGTCAATTTTCACGACCAAACCCTCGCCGGCTCGATTCAATTGACTACCAACGGGGTTGAGCTCAGTAGTACAGTAAGGCCGTTGGATACTCGTCCAAGCGACACCAAATCAGTTTTCATGAAGTGAATTCAATATCTCATATAGCAAGTGCAGTATATCAGTGAAGCGGTAAACAGTCATTAACGGTATCACAAGGGGTGAGGGCGGTCAAGTACACCCTCACCTCAATCAATTCCAATAGCCAAATAAGCCTTCAAGGCATCAAAATCACATATAGCAAAGCCACATTGTAACATTCAAGTGAGTAGTATACTCACTTATCAATTAAATGTTGTGTCATGCACTTCCGTCAAGAGAATGTCGTGAACCACCGTCACGCCCTAGAACCCGTAAACAAATACCATGAGACTCGATAACGAGTCATAAAGCCATGCCAATCACAACCCCAATAGGGTTTCATATGCATATATAAGCATGGTAGCAAACCAGAAAATCAGGAAATGTAACTAGATTAGCCCTAACAACAAAACAGTTTTGGCCTCCTTATGCGGTAATGGCACAAAATGCGCTACGCTTATCGGATGAGGGTGTAAGACCCACCATCTAGAAGCTAAAAGACAGGGAAACAACAATGTAGAAGGCCACTCAGTCCAAATCCTAGCACAACTAGGTCAAAAATGCAGAATACCAAACCAGAACCGAAATTGCAGGTTCACAAATCACACTATGCTGTAATCAGTACAACTCAGTCTATACAGGTCCAAATGCATTGATTCCAAAGGCATGCGGTAACCAAGACATCCATATACATTTCATCAGAAGATACCAACATCCAAATCCCAAGCAATTCCAGTCAAAACAGACGATTACAAGCGTAGTTCGCACATTCTGATCAACCCAGAACAGCAACAGTAAAATCGACATATCTCACTCTACACTACTCCAAATGGCCTGAAATTTCACAGACACCTCAAACACATCAATACCTACAACTTTCATGTTTTAAGAAAAGGCCAATTCGGCCTCTAACCACACGATACAAGACCGGACAGAAAGAGGGATTATGAAACCCTATCTTTTCACAATTCATTCCAAACCCAAAATTGGTTGCAAATTCCTATCAAACACACCTACTAGAGTCACTACCCCTCATTACCAACCATCATACATCACCACAACATCATGATCACATTAAACCAGAAAATTCCTCAAAAAAATAAAAACTTCACCAATTCATCTCAAACCAAGAAGTAAATCACAAATATCATCACTTTAGCTTCCACTAGGCACAAATTAAGCATCAATAGATGTAGGGGAAAGTTTATACACCACTTACCTAGTAAACAAGAGAGGGAGAGGTATAGGACACCTTAGCTTCTTCAAGAACTTCACCAAACTAACCACTAACACCAAATGGTAAGATTGTATGGAGTAGAAACTAGTTTAAACACTTGGTTTGGTTGATTTGAGCTAGTTGGAAGCTTGAAATATTGAAGAGTTTTCTTCCTTCTTGCAAGAGAGAGAGCTGGCCACAATGGTAAGAGAAAATGGTGATTTTTGGTTAAATTTAAGATATTTAACCAATTTGGTCATGTCGAGCCCCATTTTTTGATAAATAAATAAAATGGTTTAAAAAATGTATTTTTGTGATTGGAAAATGAATTGTGATTTAAAAGAAAAATGGGTCTAAATGGGGGTTTGAAAATGCGACGATTTAACCCAAAATTATAGTTTAAAAAGGATTTTTGAAAAAATGGGAGTCGCCACTTGGTAATGAGTTAAGGTGTACCAAGTCACCTAAAAATGAATTTTTTAGGAAAAAGTTGTAAGAAACCCCTTTTAAAACGACTCCTAGTCCACGTAAACCAATGAAAAAGGTTCGGGAGTCACATTTGACAAAGGGGAAGGCAAGGATAAAAATCCAAGGCACCCCTTCGACCTAGCCAAAGGCTAGTTGCGTGATTTAACCAAAATTTTTCTTATTTTAACCAAAGAATTTATTACATTTGGATGCACTACATGAATGCAAAAAGAAGGAAAAAATGCAAACCTAAATTCTAAAATGTCTCTTGTAAGGTTTTTGGTCCCAACCACATGAATTGTGGCGGCCAATAAAGAAAAACCTTATAGAGGTCGATTAATGCAAATGATGGCTAAAGTGCAAGTGTGCAAGTGTATAAAAGGGTGCACGTGAGAAATTGTATGAAAAATCCAAGTGTTTGTGTGCAAGTGTATGAAAAGGTGCATGTATGAAATTGTATGAAAAATCCAAGTGTTTGTGTGCAAGTGTATGAAATAGGTGCATGTGTGAAATTGTATGAAAAATCCAAGTGTTTGTGTGCAAGTGTATGAAATATAGTGATAAGTGCATATAGGTGTAATTAAGTGCAATTTTGTGAAGTAGAAATCAAAATGAACAATAAGGAAAGGAAAAGTGAATTGAAAAAAAATGAGTAAGTGATAAATGAAAGTGAATGAACCTAAAGGAATGCATCAGGTCGGGTATGGGAATGACTCCTAACTTTTTCGACTTCGATTTTTCCTTTGATTAGAAAGCAAAACTAGCGTGCTAAGGCTATCGAGTAGCCACACTCGCTCGTTTCCCTTATCAGAAGGGGACTCTTCAGGCAAATGTACCCTAACTAGCATGAGATGCAAGACCTAAAGTGAGGGGAAAGGGGATTAGAGGGACATGCCAAATGATAGAAAAAACTAAAAGAATGCATGACATGTAATGAACATGCAAACATGTACTAACGAGGGGAAATCCCTAAGGGTCTAGCGTTGGACTAGCCCATTCTATGAATTCCGACTAGCGTTGGACTAGTGGAAACGTACATTCATCCATCACATTCATTCATGGCCATGGAAAGCGAGTAGACATGCCAAACACTTATAAACACATAGCACATAACATTTAGCATGCTTGACTAGATGCAAGGCCCTAACAAAGCAAATTAACACGTAGTAACTAAGCATGCAAGACACATAAGACAATTAAAGTCCTAACTATTACATTTGCTAGCTAGGCACATGACTTCGATAGGTCTTCATTGAATGCTCCTCCAAGCCCTATCTATTACAAGCCAAGAGGTGTACACATACCCCATAAAGAATAACTTAAATAAAAAGCAAAAGTAAATGACATAAATAAAAGGAATTAAGGAAAGGCTAGGAAAGCAAAGTAGACAAGCAATTTTCACTTAGCACATTGGAATCACGTAGGAGATGCAAAAAGGGATAAAAGAAATTATACCGCCCCCTTTGAACGATGTCCAAATGAAAGAAAAATGGCTTCAAAACAATAAAAAGGTCACGGTACCTCAAATAGTAAAGTATAACAAAGTCACCAAAACTCTCTTAATTGCAATTTAAATGAAATCAAACTATACATAATTTCCAATAAAGGAATCCACCAAGAACCCAAATGCAAGCATTAATCAACCATTCAAAGCCAAATGAAACATTTTGGAACTCAAAGGGTCCATGAGCATGAAAAGGTCAATTAATCAACTTATTTAGGGAAAGTAAGGAAAATGGGTCACCACAAGTTCATTTAGTCACAAGGTTCACAAATCCATGCATTAAGCATCACCTTAGCAAAACATGGTAACCCATGAAGGCAAACAAGCAATTGAATTGAAACATTAATGCTACCAAAGACTCAAATGTGAACACTAGCCAAGCATTCAAGCTTAATCAAACACTTTTAGGAACTTCAAAGGTCCAAAGGCAAAGAAAAAAATGGAGGAATAGTTCAAATGCAAATATCTTAGGACCTAATTGCAAGAATTTGGAATGTAATTGGGCCACAGTGCGACAAAGGGGGACTTGGGGGATCAAAAAGCAAAATTTAGAAAATATTTTCATGCAGAACATGCAACTTACGAAAGAAATCTGTTTCTGCAACTTAACTAGCTGCAACTTTCATTTTTACAAATACATATCAACCTCAACATCAATCTTGACCCAAAACCTTTCAACAAAACACCCAAAAACGGATCTCAGCATCACAACACACAATTTCAACATTCAACCAACTCCAACATAGAAGAAAATTCATGCCAATGCTGGAAAAATCTATGCAAAGGGGTTCGGCAACTCTGACTTGCTACTTCACAGCAAGCATTTGATCATAGCTAGCTCAAGTTTTTCTTTTTTAGACCTCTACTTGCAAACTCAAACATCAAACTCTCATTCCTTCCCTTAGACATAAGATTAGACATGCGAATTAAGTGTAAAGATTCATGGAAAAGAAGACAGCAATAAGAATGCAACAGCTTTCTGCAATTTTCGGCTAGCATTTTTCCGCAACCTTTTCCATTTAGCCTTACAAAACAAACCAATGAATTTAACAACTCAAAATGAATGCAACAACTTGGGATAGAGGGGAGGGGAAGGAAACGAGAAATCTGCAATGAAGTGCTGTGATCATTTGCCTAAACCAGATTTCCAAGAAGACAAACCAACCCAGGATAAAAACTGACGGCTACCTATCCTTAATGCAATGAACACATGCATGTTTTGTGAATGGAAACAGCCACCCAAAAGCTTCACTTGATGTTAACACATCCCTAAAATCTTTCAAACAAACTATTGAACAGACCCCGTGATTACACAGAAATGCAAAGAAGACAGCTACTGGAACCAAAATATAAGGAAAAGAGTCGTAAGCATTGGAACCCTTCCTACGTTTTCCTGTTGCAGATTTTGCCGCAAACTCCCCTGGTGTTTTCTTTGGGTTTTAAACAATTCATGCACCAGTCATTTGACACAAAATTGATCATGCAAACAAAACTGAGGACAACCAGCTTTAAGAGTTATTACGGGACCAGGGAAAACAGCAAAACATGAGAATAAAATGCAGTTTTCTTTCATTCCCTGTGTTTTCTTTTAATACAAGCATGCAAGAATCTTCTGCAAATTTAACAAGTGACAGAGCAGCAACAAATCATGAAACCTCAGAGCAAACTTGCTTGATGTTTTAAATCATTTTCTGAACTTTCAATTTACACTAAACCCGTGCATAACTCCAGCAAGAAACCAAAATACATTCCAAAAGATTCAGAACAAAGTTGAAAACTTTATGCAAGTTTCAGCTTCCAAATGCGCAGGGAGACAACAAACGAGTTCCTCAACTCCCAACCAAGGTCCGGCAATGCAAAGGCATGTAGGCATCTACTAACTCCAAACATAAAGCTTCAAGAAAACAGCCTAAGACCCAAAGCATAAGAATCAAGCAAGATACTAGGAACAACACTTGCAACCCACGGACCGCACTTAGTCAGTTTCACAAAGGAAAGAAAGCACGAAAGCTAGCAGCTTTTGGTTCCTAAGCTTCGGGATTTTCATGTCCAGAAATTCAAATAAAGCACCCGACTTTACACAACAATTCATCATCCAAATATAAGCAAGAACCTAGAATCCCTGGCTATGCAAACTAGATTTCATATAAACTGAAAATAGACAAGAGAACGGGTGAAAAGCTACCTGTTGACCACCTTTGGGTTTGAAGCTTCAGCTTGGGTGATGAAGAAATCGATTGCAGATTTTGATGAAGTCGCTGCTTGGGTTTCTTTCAGTCTCCCTCTGGTTGTGGTTTCCTCTTCCGGCTGCTCTCCCCCAGACTCTTAAAGCTCTCTCTTTTACTCTTTCCACCGTCAAAACCCTCAGCTTTCTGTTTCTTTCTCTCTTAAAAAAAAACAGTCTTCCTCTCTGTTTGATTTCTTTGCCCAGAAAGCTCTTCCTTTTCGGTTCTTTTCTCTAGCTATCTCCCTCTTTGCTTTTCACTCAGCCCGTCCCCTTTCTTTTGCTCTCGGTCGTCCTCTCCCAGAAAATTTTTCCGTTCCTAGCCTTCTAGTTTTTTCTTTTGCCGTTCACTCTCTCAACCTCTCCTAGACGTTCCAGATTTTCTCTCCTCTTGCGGCTGCTGCTTCTTGTTCCTTTTATATGAACTCACTAATCCATAAACCCTCTCCCGAATGGTGAGGATGAAGGGCTTCCCCTTGCCTTCAAATCCAGCCTTCCAAAGGGCATCCGTGGCTGTCCTTTGCACGCTGTAAAAAATTGCAGCGTGCATGCCGCGACATATTTTCTTTTCTTTTTTTTAAATAACTAATTAATATAGATAACTAATTACCTAATAATAAATAATAAAAAATAAATGCAGAAATGCTAACAAAATGCTAATTTTCTTTCTTTTTTTCCTTCTTTTCCCTTTTTTCCTTTTTGAAGTAATTTAACAAAATGGTAATAAAATTAAATGAAAAACCAACAATTTAATTAACATCGGATAAAAATGAATAAACTAGAAATAATAAACAGCAAAATTGCAATATTGCATTTTTCATTTTCCATTTTCATCGTTTTTCTCGTTTTTCTCTTTTTTCTTCTTTCTCTTTTTTTCTCGAGAAAACATTATATTAAAACGATTAAAGCATATTTTTGAATGATTTTTCCTTCTTTTTTTTTCGAGAAATTTTATGCAAGAAAATTTAAAATAAAAATAAAAATAAAAATAATAAAATAAAAATTAAAAATTAAAACTAAAAAGTGAATAAAACTTAACACGACAAATAAAAACTAAGAATTAAATAGTAAATGAAATTATGCTAAAAATTTGGTGTCTAAAGTTTGCCCCTCTTTGTCTGAGTTTTGAAAAAACTTGAGACAAAAAAGTAGACACCAAATACCTACCTGTGCCATTCGGCTGTCACTTATTCGAATGACTGCTATTTTTGAAATGGGGACTGACCTCTTTTGACAAAAAATTTTGAAATGGGACTGACCCAAACATGAATTTAAAACGGGACTGACCCAAACAGAAATTTAAACGGGACTGGCCCGAACAAGAATTTAAACGGGACTGACCCGAACAGAATTTAAACGGGACTGACCCGAACAGAAATTTAAACGGGATTGGCCCGAACAGAAATTAAACGGGACTGACCCGAACAGAAATTTAAACGGGACTGACCCGAACTGGAATTTAAACGGGACTGACCGAACAGAACTTAAACGGGACTGACCCGAACTGGAATTTAAACGGGACTGACCCGAACTGGAATTTAAAACGGGACTGACCCGAACAGAAATTTAAAACGGGACTAACCCGAACAAGAATTTAAAACGGGACTGACCCGAACTGGAATTTAAACGGGACTGACCCGAACAGAAATTTAAACGGGACTGACCCGAACTGGAATTTAAAACGGGACTGACCCGAACAAAAATTTTAAACGGGACTGACCCGAACAAGAATTTAAAACAGGACTTCACTGGGGAAGTTTAAATCATGAATTGAGTTTTTTACATGAGAGTACTTCAACTTTTGTACCAAAAGGGAAATTTGGATCTCTGTGACTGAAGCGCTAGCTGATGTTGTTCTTATGATCGAGCTTTGCAAATAACATCGATCCTTGCTTACTGGGAAGTTTTGTCTGTCATTGATTTAGGTGCCAAAAGGAGAGTGGTCGCTTTTGTTTGTAAATGCAACGTTCCTGCAAGAAAAGAAGAAATAATGGATTTGCCACCATCATTTGATCCGGTTTGCCTTGAGAATCGTGTAAACATGAGTCTTGTGATGCTTTTGCCTCTGTTCTGCGGCATTTGTCTTAGTCGAGCTTGAAACCTTTCAATTTCTGAGACTGATAAAATACGGATTTACCACGTCACCCAATCTAGGTGGCAGCTTTGTTGCATGTCACTCACTTGTAATAGAGGATTGAATCCCCTATCTTTGCACAAACCTTAGGGTTTATCATTCATTTGAATTCAATGGTGAAAGAATGATGCATGAAAATTTATCATATAAAAATCAATATATATGCAAGATGATTTCCTATGTCAGGCAAAAATGAACATGCAAAAGAGTGTAGACAATCATAAGCAGTCATACACAAATAATTGAGAACAACCAAGAGGTTTATAAAGATACATTTTGCAAAAGAATATTTGTAAAGAACAATACGAGTTTAGCCAACGAATATCATATTCAAGACTTTGGATATTTTCTCTTCGGAATCCGATACTGGCAGAAGTATCACAAATACGAGGAAAACCCTAAATGAACCAGGCCACCAGCTGCTCCTTCTCGAGCTCGTTTGCTGAGAAAACCTACCTTGGCGCCCTTTCGGGTTTTCACCAAGGTTACCCCCCACCCTTTTTGTTATTGTTTGTTTTTTTTTTTTTTTTTTTATCGAGGCGCCCTTTCGAGTTTTCACCTAAAGAACCATGAAATATCTCGACCATGATCGACTCAGAAACATGAATTAAAGATTTCTGGCATCAGTAAAATGTACTTCCCTTATGAGATTAGGCGAAGACATTACGGACATCACCTGCCAGCTGATCAGCAAATTTTCTAATAGAAATGCAGCAAGTGACGAAAACCAGGACTTTGGGCTTTTGTAATGAAGTCAGGTGGAGTGTTTTCAAGAAAGGTTAAGGCTTGAAAGCAGATTTGATACGAGGGGTGAAATAACTTGAGATTGTACTCTTTTGAAAACAATTCCGAAACTGAGGAAAATTTGCCCCAGTTTGATCAGATTTTCTCTCTTTGCATTTTTCATTGTATTTTCTCACTTTTGCATTTTTCTTTGAGAAACTAATTTTGCCCCAGTGTAGGGTTTTTCTCTTCTTATTTCTCTTTTTAAACTAAATTTGCCCCAGTGTGGGGTTTGCAATTCCCAAGGGTTATCAAACGATATTTGTCAATTCTGATGGCTCAAAGGGGACAAGTAGAGATAAAATGTTTTTAGTGTAAAAGAAGATGGCCTGATTGCATTTCGCCATTTGCACGAATTTCTAAAGAAAATTTGCATGATCAAATGAAAAACTTTTTGCACATATCTGAGTTGATGGGTTGAGGGAAAGCCCGTCCATCCATTTCCGCCAAAATAGGAGCTCCGCCAGGTAATACCTTTTGGACAATGAACGGCCCTTGCCAATTTGGAGCGAACTTGCCTTTAGCTTCATCTTGCATTGACAAAATTCGCTTCAGTACCTTATCACCTTCTTCAAATGCCCGCCGATGGACTTTTTTGTTGTAAGCCCGGGCCACACATTTTTGATAGCACTGACCATGACAGATAGCATTGAATCGCTTTTCATCTATCAAAGTTAATTGCTCATGGCGCTGCTTGATCCAATCAGCTTCTTCCAATTTAGCTTCCATGAGGATTCGTAGCGACGGAATTTCAACTTCAGCTGGTAATACAGCTTCCATTCCATACATAAGTGAATATGGCGTTGCCCCAGTCGATGTCCGAATAGAAGTCCGGTACGCCATCAATGCATAAGGCAACTTTTCATGCCAATCACGATGCTTTTCTGTCATTTTACGGATAATTTTCTTCAAATTCTTATTTGCGGCTTCTACAGCTCCATTCATCTGATGTCTATAAATGGCAGAGTTGCGGTGTCTGATCTTGAACTGCTCGCATAGTCCATCTACCATGTCATTGTTCAGATTCTTGGCATTGTCCTTGATAAGCGTTTCGGGTACTCCAAAGCGACAGATGATGTGATCTCTCAAGAAATTGGCCACTACCTTCTTCGTGACATGTTTGAATGACTCCGCTTCAACCCATTTGGTAAAGTACTCGATCGCCACCAATATAAATCGATGTCCATTTGAAGCAGGAGGATCAATTGTACCAATCACGTCCATACCCCACATTGAACAGGGCCATGGGGCGGTCATGCTATGCAATTCAGTGGGTGGAGCGCGGATAATGTTACCGTGCATTTGACATTTTATACATTTCCGGACAAAGTCTATACAATCATGCTCCATAGTAAGCCAGAAGTATCCGGTTCTCATGATTTTCTTTGCTAGCAAATGGCCATTCATGTGAGGTCCACAAACGCCACTATGCACTTCTTTCATCATATATTGAGCTTCATCTTCATCAATGCACCTTAAAAGGTTCAAATCTGAGGTTCTTTTGTACAACACTTCTCCACTCAAGAAAATTTTTGAAGCCATTCTACGCAGAAAACTCTTGTCCTTTGTATTAGCATGCAGAGGGTAAGATCCTGTTTTGAGAAACTCCTTAAGATCATTATACCACGAAACTTTGTCGGAGGACTTGTCTACAACCCAACAGTGAGCGGGCTTGTCTTGAAGTTGAATCTGAATTGGCTCGATCCTCAATTCATCAGGATATTGGATCATAGAAGCTAAGGTGGCCAAAGCATCGGCAAATGCGTTTCGGGCTCGTGGAAGATGTCTGAATTCCAAATTTCGAAATTGCTTGGCCAGAGTGAGCAGACTGCAATGGTAGGGCAGAATTTTTGAATCTTTGGTTATCCACTGTTTCAAGGTTTGATGCACGAGCAAATCTGAATCACTGAAAACTATCAACTCTTTGATTTCCATTTCTAAAGCCATTTTGAGACCAAAAATGCAGGCTTCATATTCAGCCATGTTGTTTGTGCAGGCAAATTGCAATTTGGCAGCGGCAGGGTAATGCTTCCCTTCGGGTGAAACCAAAACGGCTCCAATTCCAACTCCGAGAGAATTCGAAGCTCCATCGAAGAAAAGCCTCCATTCAGGGCTTTGTTCACTCATATCATCTATAGCGCCTACGAATAAAACTTTCTCATCAGGAAAATAGGTATGCAGTGGCTGATAATCATCATCCCTTGGATTTTCCGCCAAATGATCAGCTATAGCTTGCCCCTTGACCGCCTTTTGTGAAGTGAAAACAATGTCGAACTCTGATAGAATTATCTGCCATTTGGCCAGGCGTCCGGTTAACATCGGTTTCTCCAAAAGATATTTCAAAGGATCAGATCGGGAAATAAGATAAGTGGTATGACTCAACAAGTAGTGTCTCAATTTTTGGGCTGCCCAGGCCAATGCACAACAGCTTTTCTCAATGAATGAATAATTAGCCTCGTACTGCGTGAACTTCTTGCTTAGATAGTAGATGGCTTGTTCCTTCCTTCCAGAGTCATCGTGCTGACCTAGAACACACCCTACTGCTCCATCGAGTACAGATAAATACATAATCAAAGGTCGGCCCGGTTTGGGCGGCACTAAGACTGGTGGTTGCAACAAATAATCTTTAATCTTATCAAAAGCTTGTTGGCACTCCTCACTCCAATACAACGGCACATTCTTTCTCAATAATTTGAACAACGGCTCGCATGTGGCAGTTAGTTGGCCGATGAACCTCCCAATGAAATTGATCTTCCCTAAGAAGCTTTTCACGTCCTTCTGAGTTTTCGGCACTGGCATATCTCGAATTGCTTTGATTTTCACCGGATCTATTTCTATGCCCTTCTTGCTAACAATGAATCCCAACAGCTTACCCGCAGGTGCTCCAAAGGCGCATTTCGCAGGATTTAGCTTCAAATTGTACTTCCGCAACCTTTCAAACAACTTCTTCAAATCAACCAAATGGTCATCTGCCCTCTTAGACTTGATTATGATGTCATCCACGTAGACCTCCATCTCCCGGTGGATCATATCATGAAATAGGGTTGTCATGGTCCTCTGATACGTTGCTCCAGCATTCTTTAAACCGAATGGCATGACTCGGTAGCAAAAGGTACCCCAAGGGGTAATGAAAGCAGTCTTCTCCCTATCCTCTTCTGCCATCAAAATTTGGTGGTAGCCAGCAAAACAATCGCAAAAGGATTCAATCTCATGTCCGGCAGTATTGTCTAAGAGAATGTCAATATTTGGTAGAGGGAAATCATCTTTAGGACTGGCTTTATTAAGGTCTCTATAGTCAATACAAACTCGCACCTCTCCACTCTTTTTTGGAACAGGGACCGGATTTGAAAGCCAAATTGGGTAATGGGAAACAATGATAATGTTGGTTTTGAGTTGTTTTTCAATTTGCTCTTTTATTTTGAGGCTCATATCTAGTTTGAATTTTCTGGGTTTTTGCTTTACGGGTGGAAAAGAAGGGTCTGTGGGTAACCTATGCACTACCACGTCAGTTGAAATACCAGTCATATCATCATAGGACCATGCAAATACATCTTGGAATATAGTCAAAAATTCAAGCATTTCCTTCTTCTGCCTCTCATTCAAATGAATACTAATTTGCACCTCCTTAACCTCATCTTCCATGCCAAAGTTAACCTTTTCTGTTTCTTCCAGGTTCGGTTTTGGTTTTTCCTCATATTGTTCAAGGTCCTTTGCAAAAGAATCGAATACCTCCTCATTATCACTCTCGCTTTGGAGCTCGGATTCACAGACCTCCAAGTCGTGAGTGATATAGAGATTACCATTATCGTATTCCAGAACTGTGATATTCAAAGGGTCAAATAGTTTTATTTTTGGCCATCTGAAAGAATTAACGAATGTGGGATAATAAGCAAATTAGCATATAACAAACAAATGGTCAAGCAATACGACAAAAATATAAACAAATGAATAAACAAAACAACATGGCAGGAACAACTTGTGCATTTTCATAAAACCTTTGATTGAAAGCAAATGGAAATGAAAACTTAACAATATTTACATGCGCAAACATTAGTCAAAAAGTAAAATTGTTTTCATTGGCTATTTACAGATGCAAAAGTATTTTCATGAATTCACATGAATGATAAACCCCTTTCAGTTTACCGAAACTCCTTCCGAACGGGCAGGGACTCGGCTGTCCAATTGGGAATTGATCCTTCGGGGATATCAGGAAATTCAGCTTTGCCTGGAACACTATCTTCAAATGTTGCCCCAACGAACAATTGGGCCAAACTTGCTTCAATTTCATCAATTGGGTTGATTTCTGACATGATCACCTCGGCTGGTCGTGTGAAAGTATAATGCAGGGGTGGAATGTCAAGAGCCCTTTGCCTTCCTTCTTTCTCCGCTTTCCTGCGCTTCTTCATTTCTCTGATGTCCTTAGCAGTTGGTCGGAACCCTAAACCAAACGAATCTTTTTTCTCAACAATCTCCACTGGCTTCAGAATTCCTTGCAAATCTCGTCCCAGCCCTTTGTCAAATTCATAACCTCCACGTATCATTTCTTTGGCCATCATGACACTGGCCCTTGGTAAAGCTCGCTCCTCGTTTGTGATCCAACTTACAGAGACGATATCAGCCGTGCTATGAGGAGTCATGGTGACATTGCGGCTTCCATCCTCTTTTGTCCCAGAATTAGTGATTACAAGGCAATCCTCTTCGGCAAATATAGTTATCAGCTTGTCATTTACTACAAACTTCAGCAACTGATGCAATGAAGACGGCACAGCTCCGGACTTATGAATCCACAGCCTTCCAAGCAAAACGTTGTAAACACTAGGAAAGTACATAACTTGGCAGGTTATTTGAAATTGTGCGGGTCCCATCTCGACCACTAAGTCCACTTCTCCTATTGGCTCTCTTTGCGCTCCATCAAAACCTCGGACTATGGTCCCTGAAGGCCTCAGCTTGACGTCTTGCAATCCTAGCTTTTCCAAGGTGCTCCAGGGACATATATTAAGAGCGGATCCATTGTCAATCAATACCTTCGGCAGCATTTTTCTGTTGCACCTCACAACTATGTACAGGGCCTTGTTATGTCCAATGCCTTCTGCCGGCAATTCCTCGTCAGAGAAAGTGATTTGTTTGGTGAATAATACGTTCTCAACCACGTGTGAGAAATTATCAACTGAGATGTCCCTAGGGATTTGAGCTTTGGTCAACACCTCGATCAGCGCGTCCCTATGCATGTCTGAAGAAAAGAGTAGATCCAAGTGATAGTCCTAAAATAGGTAATCTTATGAATAAATATTCAAGTGATAGTTAATAGTGCAATCGTTATAAGAAATTCTCGGAAGTTTCGCGTTATAACGTTAAATTTGACGGTACGCGTTTTCACGTGCGCGACTTCAGTTGAGGGACTTTAGACCCTTATTTCGGGACAATTAAGAGTGAATAATATTTACATGAATATATATGCCTTGGAGGTTTAGTGCACTAGTGAACCAAACGCGCGAGAAAATCGAGCCGTAATCGCACCAAACGGCCCCTAATGAGAGTTGACTTATGGGTGAATTACCACCACTTATTTCACCTTCTCTTGGAAGCTAAAAGAAGTCAGATTTCCCTCCATTTTCTCTCTCCTCACAGCCGACCAAACACTCTCCTCTCTCTACCACATTTGCTTCAAAATTTCTGGTCACTAATCTCACTCAAAACCACCCCAAATCATCTCCAAATTTAACCAAACTTGCACCACACCTAGCTTGACACTTGAGGATCATTTTGAGCTGCCAACAAGGGCTGGAAATCACGGTTTTTCTGGTGCATTAGAGGGCCGAAATTTCTGCTTGAACACCAACCCAAAGTAAGTGATGATCCACTCTTGAAAACTTGAAGTTTGGAAGCTATCTTACCTTGTTAAGTTCATGCATGCATTTGGTTAGCTTGTGTATGGTGTAAAAATGTGATTGTGGGCTCTTGGAATTCCCACACTTGGGTTGTTGTTGCTGATGTGATGATTGATGGTGATTATATTGTTGGTTTAGTGGTTATAATGATGCTTTAGTGGTGGGTAATTAGTAGAAACTTCATTGGGTGTAAGAAGCTAAAATTTCCGATTTTGCCCCTGCCATGTTCGGCCATTTCCAGGCTAATTTTTAATGGTTTAATGGCTTGAATTGGATGTTTATAGGATGTATTAGATGTGTGAAAAATTTTATTGAAAAATAACGAGGTTTGAATGGACAAATGAATTTTTTTTTTGAAACCAGCAAATCTGGAAACTGATTCGCGTATGACTCCGACCAGCAGTAGTATTTTGGCTATAACTCTGTCCTCGGATGTCGAAATCATGTGCCGTCGGTGGTGTTTGAAACTAGACATTCCTAGCTTTAATTTGGTATAAAATACACGTTCTGATTCTTTGTGAGCAAGCCGAACCAAATGTTTTAAGTTCGCTGTCCTGTTGCTCTGTTCGTCTGGAATGAAGTGGTCAGGCAGCAACTTGATGCCCGAATTTGAACCAGTTGGGTGCCGAATTTGGAAATGATTTCTTCTGTGATATTTTAGTCCTATGAATGTATTTTCCAACGGCGTAAGCCATGCTCGATTTCGAGCTATATTGACTGATTTGTGACTGAAACAAGTGGACTGCTCTGTTTTGGAAAACCCTAATGTTTGGACTGGTTTGGAACCAAATCTTGGAGTGAACTTGTTAGTTGATGTTTTTGATATTAAACACTTACCAAAGATATTATGGGTGTATCTTAGACCCTTATTTCACAAATGAACCATGGTTGGATAACTTTCTTGGTTAGACGATTGGAAATTGGGAAATGCAAGTCAAAGGCAGATTGCCTTAGGATTTTTCTTGAACTTTGGTGGGCTAGTTAACTACCTTGCCGAAGGTATTTTTCCCCGAAATTCGATAGAGAGATACTTTCCATATAGTATTGAAATACTGCCAATTTTGGTGCCAATTCAAGTTCGTTTCGATACCCAATTAAATTACTAAAGTTAGAGGTTCAAATCTGGAAAATTCTCATCCAGTCTTGAATTTGCTCAACTTCGGGCTACCGTATCTCGGTGCTCGAAACTCCGATTCTTGATCCGCTTGTTTTGTCATACACCTCACTTGCAACCCTAATTGAGCTGCAAATTTCAGAGGCCGGTTTGCAACGTGTGAATCGTGCCGAATTTTCAAAGTTGGCCGAAATCCAACTTAATTCTGCCATGAAAACCGACCCTGCGTCTTCAAGCTCATTTTTGACCACTTTTCACTTCGATTCATGGAAAAGTGTCTTCTAGGAACTTATAGTACTCTCTAAGAGGTTTCCAACGGTATAAAATTTTCCAATTCTCGACTTATACCGAGTGAGTTATGATTTTTCAAAGATTCATCATAAAACTGAAAAATTTTCCAATTCCAAAGAAATAGAGTTTTTCAAAAACTCTTTGTTCTTTTGATATTCTTAACGTTGTGCTTACGATTTTCAAGATAAAAACTCAAATATTATTGTACATAATAAAAGGCAAGTTGAATCTCGATTTACGTGTAATTGAGGTTCCTTTTTGCGAAATAATCCTTAGATTGTACTAATGTACAATCTTCTTGATAAGTGGGTTAATTGTATGATTATTCGCTATTAAATTGCCAGGCGCGCAAGGAGACCTTCAAGAGGATCTCACCGCGGACACTTGAACTCCCAGAAAATAATTCTTATTGAATTGCTCGGTGAGTGTCAAGTGTATGAATTTGATACTTGCTTATTTGTGGTAATTGTTGGAAGTTTTAAAAATAAGGGCGGGTGCGTACTTTATCGCACTTGTTCTAATTTCAAATGAATGAATGGAATGTATTGAATGAATGAATGAAATGCAATGTTATGTCATGAATGCTTGTGTCGTTGGAGTGAACCTCCTCGACCTTCAAATGAATGGGGGACGCCCAAACTCATAGGCCAACCTTAGACTCGAGCCGGTAATGGGCTTGGTCGGGGACTGGGGCGAGCCATGAGATACACATAAGCTCGACCTAATAAGAGGTCTTGCTTGGCATACTCGTAGAGTATCGCCCAATAATAGACTTGTGGGCCCTTGGGGTGTACGGTGGACGGAGGAAAGTAAGTGGTGATCTACGGAAATGGAAATACCGACCCGGTTGACAGGAGGGTCAATGCGGGAAGGTATACGAATGACAACGGCAGATCGAGTGGAACTTAGCTCCTGAGAGCTACTATATCCTTGAATTGTTTCTGATTACCTTTCATGATTGATTGATTGATTATTGAAAAGACATGGCTTTATTTATTAAATTTGGGATTGTTATTTGACTAAGTGCTTGCATGTGTGTTCTTGGCCTCACGAGCGTTAGCTCACCCTATAGTTTTGTTTTCCTTAACAGGACCGACTTCTGGAGAAATATGGAGAAACCATCCGTTGTAATTTTGTTAAGACTCCTGTTATAAATTTTGACTAGGCCCTGGTTTGGGTTGTACTTTTGGAAATTGTAAACTTGAAAAGTTTGGGCCCTGATGTGTACTTTGAATTTAAGTCGTTTCATGATTAGCCGATGTACTGGTTATACATTAAGTGACTTATTAAGCTTGAACGCTTCTACATTATTGTATTCATGTTACTCTCATCGAAGTGTTTAGTTCGGTTTGAAATTGAATGGAATTGGTTGAGTCCTGGCGTGAGCTGGGCAGGCGTCCGCGGATACCCTTTGGTCCGCCTTAGGGAGATGTGGGGCGTCACACAGAGGCCTGCCTAAATTGGTGAATGTACAGCTAGGTGGTCGGTTGTAAGGTTCAGGAGATTGAGGATGGTTGTAAACAGGTCTATTTGGTGGAGGAAATCTTGGGTTATAGGGAGGGCGAGGTCGATTTTGGGGTAGATTTTGTTGGGAAATTTGAAAAGGGGCTGAAGGTGGGTTAGGATAGCTTGGGCGAGGTCGAGCGTGGTGGATGTTGGTAGTATATACAGGATGCGGATTTGAGTAGTAAGGGTAATGGGGTTGGTAGATTGGGCTGTGTTGGTATCGGGGTCTGGGTGAAGGGTTTTGGTTCCAAATAAAGGTTGCATCCCCCTCTTTCTTTTTGAACGGCGGCTTTTTCACATTGCTTCCTTGACCTTGTAAAGCATCCAACTGGGATTTGAGAGCAGAGACATTAACAATTTTTCCGGCTCTCACAAAGTCATCAAACTCTTCCAATTTATTCACAATTGCAGCAAAAGAACAACCAGTCATACGGAAAATTTCTTCGAAATACGGAGGGTCATGTGCCTTTATAAATGTGCGAATAATTTCATCCTCAGTCATCGGAGGCTCCACTTTCGCAGCTATCTTTCTCCATCTTTTGGCATATGTCTTATGGTCTTCAGATGGTCGCCTCTTCGTTCCTTCCAAAGTGGTCCGGGTTGGTGCTAGCTCACAATTATACTCATATTGTCTGATGAAAGCATTGGACAGGTCGAGCCAGGTCTTCACTTCCTCTGGCTTTAGGTTGGAATACCAATCGAGAGCATCCCCTTCTAAGCTTTCTGGAAATAATCTCAATGGCAAATTCTCGTCATCCACTGGCTTGCCCAACTTGTTAGCAAACAAGCGCAGGTGCGTTTTAGGGTTGCTTGTTCCATCATATTTGTTGAATTTAGGGGTCTTGAACCCCACCGGCAGTTGCACGTTCGGAAACAGGCACAAATCATCATAATCCAACACCCCTTGTTTACTTAAACCTTGGCTTTTCCGGATAAATTCATCAAAACGATCCAAGCGTTTAAGTAATTTCATATCAATCTGGGCAGACGACTCTCCCATTTCTGGCTTATTTTGAAAAGTGTGCTCCGGCACTACGGCTCCGCGGTAGTCTGATAAAAAACTGGTGGGTTCAAGTGCATGGTCGGATCGCCTTGAGGCTGAAATCCTTGCCCATAAGGAGGATAGAAAGGAGGATTTTGAGTATAAGCATATTGCGGGTTGAAAGTTCCCTCAAACGTGGTTTGAAATGGAGGAATAACAAATGGTTCGGATTGTGGTTGTGTAGTGGGTACAGGCTCAGGTTGCACTCCGCTACTAACGAGCTCGTCAATCAACTTCTTCTGAGCGGCCATTTCTGACGCCATTTCTCCAAATTTTGTGAGTAACTCTGTCAACTGAACCCCAGGACTTGCGGCCTCTGGCTGGGTAGTTGTAACGGCCTTATCGGATGATTCTGGTTGAGTACTCATGTCTACACAATTCCTTTGGGCTCTACTTCGGGATCGCGTAATAATGGGGCTTTTCCGAAAAGCTATTTTGAAAATTTACCTGAGATGGAGAAAGACTTCTTTAGATAAACCAATCGTTACTAGATTTCTGCAACTTATTCAAAAAAGAGAAAAAGAAAAAGAAAAAGACATGAGTTAGTAACTATTCGAATAACTCGGATGCATGTCATATTTGGGGGGGCCCTTTTATGCCAAGGGTAGGCCTAGCATGATGCAACACCTTCGAAATGGGACCCGTAACACAAACCTGTTTTTGACAACAATTCCAAATGAGGGCAAAAGAAAAATCATTTTCATTGATAAACTTGTCAATATTTACATCATGTCACGAAGACGATTCCGTACAAGATTGCCAAAACTTCTGAACCTATCTAATACAGAGTCCTTTGTTTCCCTAGCATATGGAATTCTAACACATTCAGTTTGGTCATATAATTCTGCACATTTCCTTTTCAGTTCTTGACGCTTTCCTCGTTCATTTTCATACAATTGCTTGTTTTGCTCGGCCATCCCTTTGTATGCTTCAACAGACTTACTTAACTGCAGAATTTCCTTATCTTTTGCTTCGACAATGGCCTTTAACCTTTTCACCTCCTCAGCTGGCTCGTCTTGTGTTTCTTGTGCAACGGATCCTCTTACCCAGTCTTCGTATTGCGGAGTGGTCAATCCCCTTTGTTTGAGTTCCGGAACGTACTTGACGCGTTCGTCGTCGGACAACGTCTCCCAGGCCTCATTAACAAGGATCTTCATTGGAATTTCTTTCGGACATATCCCTTTGTCGAAAATGATTGTGAATGTAGTCAGTTCAACTGCAGGTGGCACATCTTGAACTCGCCCTAATTGTCGGAGGAACCTTCTTGGATTGTATGCCATGATACCCTGAGTACCCAATAAAAGAACAAGCTCGGATGCCTTGGTGCGAAGAACTGGCTTGACACAATTGGTCCAATCCAATACCCATCTCACATTTTGATTAGTCACATTTGTCAAAAAGTGCACAAACTCGGATGCATTACACGGCAAACTATTGCTATTGATCCTCTTGTGATGTGTGATTACCCAGTTATATCCAGCCATTGGTAAACTCTCGGGAATAGACGGTCGTCTCATGAAGTGCTCCATCCCCCACACATGTAAAATCAAATTTGAACCACAAAAGAACTTTTCCCCTTTCTGACAGGTTGTGCAAGCTACGAAGATGTCGGCCAAAATAGTTGGGACAATAGAACACTGTTTTATCATTTATTCCTAGAAACAAGTCATACAAGATTTTAGTGAGCTTGAAGGCTATTTTTTGTCTTTCCTAGGGAAAAAGTAGGTTCCAGCCATGACCAATCCATATACCCAAACTCTCTTTCGTTCCCATATTTCTTTGGAAGTAAACAAGAAATCGCCCCGGTGCCTTTCAAAACCATCCCTTAATGCGAATCGATCATATAAGAACTTTGCCTCTATATTTCGGTCCGACCCTTGAATTACTGATTCCTTTAATCCGGTGAAACGACAAAATTCGGCTTTGTTAGATGCTAGTGGAAATATCACAGCAGTTCCCTGAATTGGCAAATTAAGAAATCCGGCAACCTCTTCAATTGTTAAGGTCATTTCCTTTTCACCAAGTCTAAATGCGGAACAAGTGGAATCCCACAAATGCACCAAGGCTTCCACCAAGTAGCCATCGGATTTAATGTCCTTAAAATCCCCGATGTGTCCTAATCGATCGGCTATTTGGTTAAGCTCACTGGGTGAAAGTAACGTGGGCCATCTTTGTACCTCCGGCGGCACTACCAGCATCTGTTGCACTCGGCGAGGACTTTCCATCTAGAAACCAAAACCGGGGTCAAATACCTTACCTACAGGTCCCATTTCTCAGGTTAACAGGAATTTAAACATGCAAATCCCAAAAATTGGGTTAAATACCCATGGGATTAAGGTTGGCTTGTCCCTAATGTGGCATTCCCTTTCTAAGGCTTATGCATGATGCCATTTTTATCAAAGCAGGAAAAATGCAATTCGAAATGAAACGTGACCTAAGGAACCCTTTATTTGCCAGGGTAAGCCTAAAATGGTATGGCATTATTAATTTTATGAACCAAATATACCGAAATTTCTAAACGTGTAATAGCCTATCTATAAGGGTAGGTCCTAAAAGAGGATCATGCCAGACCTCTTATTTGCTAGGGTTTGTGAATGCAATGGGGACACAAAACCAAGAAAAGTTAGCTCAGCCAAATAAATACACATAACACATTGTAGCACCGAAATCAATACAAAGAAATAAAGCAATAAAAGAGAAAGAGGGGTTGGATCCCTCCCCTCGTGAAATAGTGTCCCTAGCTCAGGATAAGGCCGACTCTACCCTAGGCAAGCTATCATGGATGCATGAGGTTAGGGTTCACTAATGCATCTAGACTCGATAAGTCATAGGTCCCCGAGCCTTCAGACTTGGAAACCAAAGGTCATCACTCCCAAGGTTCCTTGTCGGTGGCTCGAGCGATTCCCCAGACATTGCTACGCACACGTCGTGTCACGGCCACATGTCTGAGTGAATCTATCACACATCCTCAATCTTCGACTAAAAGCTAAAGGCTATTAACCCAAAGCTTAAAGCGGAAGATTAAGTGACCCCTCGGATCGTGCTACGCACACGTCGTGTCACGATCACACGTCCAAGTGGGTCGCCTAAAATCCTAACAGGGCGGAGTGGCGTGACAAGCCACTAAAAGAAAATAAATGGGTGAAAAAGTTAAAGCGTATGCACGTATGCTAGTGCTCGTTTGGAGGGGAGGGATCAAGAACCAACGCGAGGCTCTAGGGTGATGTCCCCCACCCAAAATGCAATGCAAGCGCGAGATAAACAAGTAAACATACATCCAATCAACCAATCATACATTCGCGAGCGAGGGAGTAGTTGGACACGCGTGAAATGCAAAATCCTAAAAAAGGAAAAAATGCAACCCTAAAACACCCAAATGTGATATATGAAAAGGTTAAAAGAAGAAAAAGGTTGATTAAATCAAATTTGCTCGGACTCTCGAAAGTCCCCAGTGGAGTCGCCAACTGTCGCGCCCCATTTTTTGATAAATAAATAAAATGGTTTAAAAAATGTATTTTTGTGATTGGAAAATGAATTGTGATTTAAAAGAAAAATGGGTCTAAATGGGGGTTTGAAAATGCGACGATTTGACCCAAAATTATAGTTTAAAAAGGGTTTTTGAAAAAATGGGAGTCGCCACTTGGTAATGAGTTAAGGTGTACCAAGTCACCTAAAAATGAATTTTTTAGGAAAAAGTTGTAAGAAACCCCTTTTAAAACGACTCCTAGTCCACGTAAACCAATGAAAAAGGTTCGGGAGTCACATTTGACGAAGGGGAAGGCAAGGATAAAAATCCAAGGCACCCCTTCGACCTAGCCAAAGGCTAGTTGCGTGATTTAACCAAAATTTTTCTTATTTTAACCAAAGAATTTATTACATTTGGATGCACTACATGAATGCAAAAAGAAGGAAAAAATGCAAACCTAAATTCTAAAATGTCTCTTGTAAGGTTTTTGGTCCCAACCACATGAATTGTGGCGGCCAATAAAGAAAAACCTTATAGAGGTCGATTAATGCAAATGATGGCTAAAGTGCAAGTGTGCAAGTGTATAAAAGGGTGCACGTGAGAAATTGTATGAAAAATCCAAGTGTTTGTGTGCAAGTGTATGAAAAGGTGCATGCATGAAATTGTATGAAAAATCCAAGTGTTTGTGTGCAAGTGTATGAAATAGGTGCATGTGTGAAATTGTATGAAAAATCCAAGTGTTTGTGTGCAAGTGTATGAAATATAGTGATAAGTGCATATAGGTGTAATTAAGTGCAATTTTGTGAAGTAGAAATCAAAATGAACAATAAGGAAAGGAAAAGTGAATTGAAAAAAAATGAGTAAGTGATAAATGAAAGTGAATGAACCTAAAGGAATGCATCAGGTCGGGTATGGGAATGACTCCTAACTTTTTCGACTTCGATTTTCCCTTTGATTAGAAAGCAAAACTAGCGTGCTAAGGCTATCGAGTAGCCACACTCGCTCGTTTCCCTTATCAGAAGGGGACTCTTCAGGCAAATGTACCCTAACTAGCATGAGATGCAAGACCTAAAGTGAGGGGAAAGGGGATTAGAGGGACATGTCAAATGATAGAAAAAACTAAAAGAATGCATGACATGTAATGAACATGCAAACATGTACTAACGAGGGGAAATCCCTAAGGGTCTAGCGTTGGACTAGCCCATTCTATGAATTCCGACTAGCGTTGGACTAGTGGAAACGTACATTCATCCATCACATTCATTCATGGCCATGGAAAGCGAGTAGACATGCCAAACACTTATAAACACATAGCACATAACATTTAGCATGCTTGACTAGATGCAAGGCCCTAACAAAGCAAATTAACACGTAGTAACTAAGCATGCAAGACACATAAGACAATTAAAGTCCTAACTATTACATTTGCTAGCTAGGCACATGACTTCGATAGGTCTTCATTGAATGCTCCTCCAAGCCCTATCTATTACAAGCCAAGAGGTGTACACATACCCCATAAAGAATAACTTAAATAAAAAGCAAAAGTAAATGACATAAATAAAAGGAATTAAGGAAAGGCTAGGAAAGCAAAGTAGACAAGCAATTTTCACTTAGCACATTGGAATCACGTAGGAGATGCAAAAAGGGATAAAAGAAATTATACCGCCCCCTTTGAACGATGTCCAAATGAAAGAAAAATGGCTTCAAAACAATAAAAAGGTCACGGTACCTCAAATAGTAAAGTATAACAAAGTCACCAAAACTCTCTTAATTGCAATTTAAATGAAATCAAACTATACATAATTTCCAATAAAGGAATCCACCAAGAACCCAAATGCAAGCATTAATCAACCATTCAAAGCCAAATGAAACATTTTGGAACTCAAAGGGTCCATGAGCATGAAAAGGTCAATTAATCAACTTATTTAGGGAAAGTAAGGAAAATGGGTCACCACAAGTTCATTTAGTCACAAGGTTCACAAATCCATGCATTAAGCATCACCTTAGCAAAACATGGTAACCCATGAAGGCAAACAAGCAATTGAATTGAAACATTAATGCTACCAAAGACTCAAATGTGAACACTAGCCAAGCATTCAAGCTTAATCAAACACTTTTAGGAACTTCAAAGGTCCAAAGGCAAAGAAAAAAATGGAGGAATAGTTCTAATGCAAATATCTTAGGACCTAATTGCAAGAATTTGGAATGTAATTGGGCCACAGTGCGACAAAGGGGGACTTGGGGGATCAAAAAGCAAAATTTAGAAAATATTTTCATGCAGAACATGCAACTTACGAAAGAAATCTGTTTCTGCAACTTAACTAGCTGCAACTTTCATTTTTACAAATACATATCAACCTCAACATCAATCTTGACCCAAAACCTTTCAACAAAACACCCAAAAACGGATCTCAGCATCACAACACACAATTTCAACATTCAACCAACTCCAACATAGAAGAAAATTCATGCCAATGCTGGAAAAATCTATGCAAAGGGGTTCGGCAACTCTGACTTGCTACTTCACAGCAAGCATTTGATCATAGCTAGCTCAAGTTTTTCTTTTTTAGACCTCTACTTGCAAACTCAAACATCAAACTCTCATTCCTTCCCTTAGACATAAGATTAGACATGCGAATTAAGTGTAAAGATTCATGGAAAAGAAGACAGCAATAAGAATGCAACAGCTTTCTGCAATTTTCGGCTAGCATTTTTCCGCAACCTTTTCCATTTAGCCTTACAAAACAAACCAATGAATTTAACAACTCAAAATGAATGCAACAACTTGGGATAGAGGGGAGGGGAAGGAAACGAGAAATCTGCAATGGAGTGCTGTGATCATTTGCCTAAACCAGATTTCCAAGAAGACAAACCAACCCAGGATAAAAACTGACGGCTACCTATCCTTAATGCAATGAACACATGCATGTTTTGTGAATGGAAACAGCCACCCAAAAGCTTCACTTGATGTTAACACATCCCTAAAATCTTTCAAACAAACTATTGAACAGACCCCGTGATTACACAGAAATGCAAAGAAGACAGCTACTGGAACCAAAATATAAGGAAAAGAGTCGTAAGCATTGGAACCCTTCCTACGTTTTCCTGTTGCAGATTTTGCCGCAAACTCCCCTGGTGTTTTCTTTGGGTTTTAAACAATTCATGCACCAGTCATTTGACACAAAATTGATCATGCAAACAAAACTGAGGACAACCAGCTTTAAGAGTTATTACGGGACCAGGGAAAACAGCAAAACATGAGAATAAAATGCAGTTTTCTTTCATTCCCTGTGTTTTCTTTTAATACAAGCATGCAAGAATCTTCTGCAAATTTAACAAGTGACAGAGCAGCAACAAATCATGAAACCTCAGAGCAAACTTGCTTGATGTTTTAAATCATTTTCTGAACTTTCAATTTACACTAAACCCGTGCATAACTCCAGCAAGAAACCAAAATACATTCCAAAAGATTCAGAACAAAGTTGAAAACTTTATGCAAGTTTCAGCTTCCAAATGCGCAGGGAGACAACAAACGAGTTCCTCAACTCCCAACCAAGGTCCGGCAATGCAAAGGCATGTAGGCATCTACTAACTCCAAACATAAAGCTTCAAGAAAACAGCCTAAGACCCAAAGCATAAGAATCAAGCAAGATACTAGGAACAACACTTGCAACCCACGGACCGCACTTAGTCAGTTTCACAAAGGAAAGAAAGCACGAAAGCTAGCAGCTTTTGGTTCCTAAGCTTCGGGATTTTCATGTCCAGAAATTCAAATAAAGCACCCGACTTTACACAACAATTCATCATCCAAATATAAGCAAGAACCCAGAATCCCTGGCTATGCAAACTAGATTTCATATAAACTGAAAATAGACAAGAGAACGGGTGAAAAGCTACCTGTTGACCACCTTTGGGTTTGAAGCTTCAGCTTGGGTGATGAAGAAATCGATTGCAGATTTTGATGAAGTCGCTGCTTGGGTTTCTTTCAGTCTCCCTCTGGTTGTGGTTTCCTCTTCCGGCTGCTCTCCCCCAGACTCTTAAAGCTCTCTCTTTTACTCTTTCCACCGTCAAAACCCTCAGCTTTCTGTTTCTTTCTCTCTTAAAAAAAAACAGTCTTCCTCTCTGTTTGATTTCTTTGCCCAGAAAGCTCTTCCTTTTCGGTTCTTTTCTCTAGCTATCTCCGTCTTTGCTTTTCACTCAGCCCGTCCCCTTTCTTTTGCTCTCGGTCGTCCTCTCCCAGAAAATTTTTCCGTTCCTAGCCTTCTAGTTTTTTCTTTTGCCGTTCACTCTCTCAACCTCTCCTAGACGTTCCAGATTTTCTCTCTCCTCTTGCGGCTGCTGCTTCTTGTTCCTTTTATATGAACTCACTAATCCATAAACCCTCTCCCGAATGGTGAGGATGAAGGGCTTCCCCTTGCCTTCAAATCCAGCCTTCCAAAGGGCATCCGTGGCTGTCCTTTGCACGCTGTAAAAAATTGCAGCGTGCATGCCGCGACATATTTTCTTTTCTTTTTTTTTTAAAATAACTAATTAATATAGATAACTAATTACCTAATAATAAATAATAAAAAATAAAAAATAAATGCAGAAATGCTAACAAAATGCTAATTTTCTTTCTTTTTTTCCTTCTTTTCCCTTTTTTCCTTTTTGAAGTAATTTAACAAAATGGTAATAAAATTAAATGAAAAACCAACAATTTAATTAACATCGGATAAAAATGAATAAACTAGAAATAATAAACAGCAAAATTGCAATATTCCATTTTTCATTTTCCATTTTCATCGTTTTTCTCTTTTTTCTCTTTTTTCTTCTTTCTCTTTTTTTTCTCGAGAAAACATTATATTAAAACGATTAAAGCATATTTTTGAATGATTTTTCCTTCTTTTTTTTCGAGAAATTTTATGCAAGAAAATTTAAAATAAAAATAAAAATAAAAATAATAAAATAAAAATTAAAAATTAAAACTAAAAAGTGAATAAAACTTAATACGACAAATAAAAACTAAGAATTAAATAGTAAATGAAATTATGCTAAAAATTTGGTGTCTACAGGTCAAAAGTCAAAAAAATGGAATAGTAAATCTTAAGTCAAAACCAATGAAATGGTGACACTTGGCACTACCATTAATGCATTCCTATCCCTTCTTTTTCCTCTCACATCAATCATTTCACATACTCTACTTATCTCTTAACACCCGATAAATTTCACACAGTATCCGAAATTTAATATAATTGGCCGAATTTTTCCGAACTTTTCACACTAGTGGGTCCCACGTCCATTATATACTCTTAATTTTTCAAAAACTCTCCAATACTAGAAAAATCATCTAAAAACTATAATTACTCACAAAATTTACCAGGAGAATTTTCCTAAGCCAGAAAATGCAGAAAACATGTCTTTAAAGGGGAAAAACCCTAGGAGAATTATTAGGGAATTTACGGGTTCTCACAATCAGAGCCTAAGTTTGAATTGGCCTGGGTATATTAGAATTGCTTGATTTGAGGGTTCTTTGTTATGGCCTTTAAGCTTATTTATGCTTATTTACACTTTTGGTGTAGGATGAATGGATCTAGTGGACCGAGTGATGGCCGTGTAGGCGAGCGACCCCGTATAGCCCTCCCAGTGATCCCTACAAAATTTGCTTGTGAAAAAACGGAATTCCCCTTGCTGTCCTGGTTTTACCCGAATTTGGGAATTGCTTCAGTAATTGGTTGTTTTGGTCAGGAATGCTTCTGAATTGGTTGTTGAGGTCTTCTGATGAAATGTAGCCCTATTTCTTAGCTTTCAGCTGGTTTTGGAATTTCTAGATTTGGACTTAGGTAGACTGGTTTATGATGTTTCCGCCAGGATGCGTTCTGTGAATCTGTTTTTGTGATTCTGGTGTAGTATCTTGCATTTTTGACCTTGTTACACTCGAAACTGGGTTGAGTGACCTTCTGTAATATTGTAGCCCTATCTCTTATCTTCGAAACGGTGGGTCTTGAACCTTCATCCGACAATCGTAGTGCCTTTGGTGCCATTACCGCAAAAGGATGTCAAAAGCTGTTTTTCTGGTTTTGTGCTTAACTTTCATTTCCGGACTTTTTCCTAGCTTGACTTGTCTTTGTACTACTTGGAGCTTGCTGAATGGCTATTGGATGAACTTGTTGTTGTGTGTGTACCTTTGGGACTGGTTGAGGAAATAATGAAGCCATGATGGCTGGAAAAGTAAGCAAATTTAGGGGAAGTGCTGTCCGAACTTTTAAAGGACTTGTTTGCATTGAGTTTGTGATCTAAGACTTGGATTTGAGCAAGGCAATGATATATGATGGATGGTTTCTGAGCCATGGAGGTGAGTGACCTCAAACTATTTCTGAAGTTCTTTATGAACCGTTTCCTGCATTATTTACTTTTAAACTGTTTCCAAAGTTACTTTTGAACTGTTTTCTTGCATATCATGCGTGCTTGCATATGAGTGTTCCTTGTTTGCGGTAATTCTTGACTTATTGGCTTGTTATTATTGATTGATAATGTGTTAAGTGCTTTCGATGATTGTTAAAACGAGTTTTCACTTTATCGCACTCGACCTAAATAAATATGAAATTTTTAATGATTAATGATTAAATGCTAGTTGCGCATGATGTAAGCCTTTGGGCTGAACTGGCCACTACCCTTTGTTACCGATCGACTTGAGCCAGAAGCAGACTCGGTAGGGCGATATGGTGACCCTGGGTGAATTTGGTATACTCGAGTATTACCTTGTAGTCCGGCTACGTCCAGATGGGTTGAGTCCGGCCAATAGTCGGATGGGTGGAGTCCGGTCAACGTCCGGAAAAGGGGATGAACGAACAAAAGGATGAACGAGGGATTCTACTTACAAAAAAATGTATTTTCAAACGATTGGAGGAATAAGGGGAAATGTCAGGGGAACGAACGAACAAAGGAATAGCTCCATGTGAGCCCGTATCCTTTTAATGAATGTTACTATCGCTTTCCATTGTAAATGTTCCTTGAATTATTGATACTCCATTTTAATGTATTCTAAATGTTGTAATTGTTTCTGGATTTATCATTTGATTTATGACATCATTGAAATGAACTATTGTGAAACCGATTTGATTACTGATTTTAATGGTTACTCGCTGAGCTTCTAGCTCACCCCAAAAATATTTTATTCCCCTCCACAGGGCTCGTGGCGAAGGAAGGACTTGTAGTACTTGTTCACGTGACTGGATGGCATATATCTTGTATAATTTGGATTTGGAATCATTTTATGTATAGTTGAGAATCGTTTCCGCTTCGCTTATGACATGTAAATATTGGAGATTTATATTGTAATATTTGAGGTTTATTCTTGTAATTCATTTGAGGACTGTAGTGAACGACTGAGTCCCGGCGAGAGCTGGGCAGGCGACCCGCCGAACCCTCTGGTTCGCCCTAGGGGGAGGTGGGGCCGTCACAGGTGGTATCAGAGTTTAGGCTTCAGATATCTGTAGTGTATCCTAGGCTTGAAGTTTAGGATGCCGAACTGTGGGTCTGGTTTGAAATGTAAGTGATCCTTTGTAGGAATGAAAATCTGACAAGTGGGATTAGAGTAACTCCTAATGCTTGAGTGGAAATGCTCGAGTGACTCTTGTGGGATATTTGATCTGATTAGTACAAGTGGAATGTCGAGGACGACATTGTTTTAAGGAGGGGAGTTTGTGATGCCCGGAAAGATTGAGTGTGAAAACCCAAAAAATTTTCTATATTTTCAAGACATTATTTTGTTTCCTTGTCTATAATTTTGTACCTTTCTTCAATATATTAATTTCCTATACATTTATTGTAAGGGAATATAGTTTTCCAACCATTTTTCTGGTACAAGTTAGTCCAAGTTAATTTTGAAGTGCGTTTTGAACGTGAGACCCGCTAGTGCGGTAAATGCAATATATTTTGATAACTTGTTGGAGTTTTGTATTAAATGATATTATTTTACAAGGTGCTAAGAGATAATTAGATGTTACTTATATGGATTATCATTGGAGAGACAAAAGATAAGATTTAAACCAAAAGGTGACAAGTGTCACCATCCAATTCACCCTTGGACTTTTGACCAAGATATTTATATCTTCTTAAAGCTAATTTTGACCTAATTTTCTTCATTTTACCTTGCTTGGCCGACTCTCTCTCTCTACAAGCAAAGGAAAGAAAGCTCTCAACTTGTTTCTTCAATTTATTGCTTGGATCTAGCAAATCAACCGTTTAAACTTCCAATTTCTCCATAAAAACCCTTAGTTTTGTGGTTGTGAGGTTGGTTGTGAAGTGGTTTGGAAGAAAGTGGTGCTAAGTTACTTCCTTTCTTGAGGTTCCAAGGTGAGTAGCTAATGGATTCCTTCTTTGGTCTTGATGATGTCAAATTGATGGTTTGTATTGGTTAAAGATGTGATTTTATGGAGGATTAACACTTGAATGCATGAATTTCAGATTAGGGTTTCATTTTGTTTCCAATTCTGCCCGTTTTTGTTTGGCTAGTATAGAGGCCGAATTTGTGAGAACCCGTAAAACCCTAATCATTTTCCTAGGATTTTAGTTCCCTTAATTGCATAATTTTTGCGTTTCTGGCTTAGAAATATTATCTGGGTGGATTTTATGAGCAATTATAGTTTTAAGATGATTTTTCTAGCACTGGTGAAATTTTAGAAAATTAAGAGTAAATAGTAGACGTGGGACCCACTAGTGCGAAAAGTTCGGAAAAATTCGGCCAATAAGGTTAAGTTTCGGATACTGTGTAAAATTTATCGGGTGTTAAGAGATAAGTAGAATGTGTGAAGTGATTGATGTGAGAGGGAAAAAGAAAGATAAGAATGCATTAATGAGTGTGACAAGTGTCACAATATGATTGGGTGGACTTTAAGAAATACTATTCACATTTTTGACTTTTTTGACCCAAGGATTAAATATCAAAAAAATGCCCAAAATTCACCATTTTTCTCTTCCTTGTGGCCGACTCTCTCCTTGCAAAGAAGAAGGAAATTCCACCAACTTTCAAGCTTCCATAAGCTTCAATCTTCCATAAACAAAAGCTTAGACTAGATTTCACTCCATAAAATTCTATCTTCTAGTGCTAGTAAGGGTTGTAGTGAAGTTTGTTTGAAGAGCTAAGTGTCCAACACCTCTCTACATCTCTTGTTTCTTGGTAAGTTATGCTTGAACACCCTACTACACCTAATGATGGTGTTATTATGCTTAGAAGTGGCTTGAGTGTTGGAATATGTGATTTATCTCTTGATTTGGCTTGTTTTGGTGAAGTTTTTATTTTATTGGGAATTTTTCTGGTTTAATATGAAATGAATGTTGTGGCCATCTTTGATGATTGGAAATGGACTATAATGGCTCTAGTAGGTATGTTTGATAAGTATTTGCAATCAATTTTGGATTTGGATGGAAAAATGGAAAATTAGGGTTCTGTCCGGTTTTAGATCATAGGATTAGAGGCCGAATTAGACTTTACTCAAAACATAAAAGTTTTAGGTATTGATGTGTTTGAGGTGCCTGTAAAATTTCAGGTCATTTGGATTAGTGTAGAGTGAGATATGACGAAATTACTGTAGCTGTTCTGCTTTGGTCAGAATGCGAAAACTGCGATAGTAATTGGCCATTTTGACTGGAATTGGTTTGGATTTTGGAGTTGGTGTCTTCTGATGAAATGTAGCTGGATGTCTTAGCTAACTTATGCCTTTGGTATTTCGGCATTTGGACTTGTATGGACTGAGATATACCGATTACAGTTTTCTGTGTTTTGCAAACCTATTTTGGTGATTCTGGTTTAGTGTTTGGCATTTTTGACCTAGTTGGGTCAGGAACTGGATTGAGTGACCTTCTACATTGTTGTAGCCCTGTTCCATAGCTTCGAAACGGTGGGTCTTACACCCCCATCCGATAATTGTAGTGAGAGTTGTACCATTACCGCATAATAAGGGCAAAACAGTTTTTCTATTCGGGGCCAAGATTAATGCTATTTCTAATTTCTGGTTTGCTATCATGCTTATTTATGCATATGAAACCCTATTGGGGTTGTGTTCGGCATTGTTTTGTGACTCGCTATCGAGTCTCATTGCATTTGTTTACGTGTTCTAGGGCGTGACGGTGGTTCACGACAGTCTCCTGACGGAAGTGCATGAAATAGCACTTAATTGATTAGTGAGTATACTACTCACTTAAATGTTATTATGTGGCTTTGCTAAATGTATATGTGATGCCTTGAAGGCTTACTTGGATATTGGAATTGATTAAGGTGAGGGTGTACTTGACCGCCCTCACCCCTTTTGATAGTATCACTGATTGTCCACTGTTTCACTGTCTTACTGAACTTGATATATGAGTTATTGCATTCCATTTTATGGAAACAGATTTGGTGTTGTTTGGACGATGTCCAACGACCTTACTGTATTACTGAGCTCAACCCCGTTTGGTAGTCAATTGGATCGAGCCGGCGAGGGCTTGGTCGTGAAGATTGAATTGCCACGGGGACTGTACTGGGGAACCTTGTGGTATTGAGACACTTGGTTCCGGTATACTCGGGTATTACCAAAATGACTGAATGGAGTGCGGGCCCGGTTGGGGTATGATGGGTGGAAGGATTTGGAAGTAAAGGGTGGTCTACGGTTTGGTACTTTTAACATTGACGGAGAGTCAATGAGGTTGGATCAAGATTGCAAGCATGGAAATGGGCTCTTGAGAGCCGACCGTATCCTTTTACCGTTTTGCTTCATTGCTTATTTGTGTACTTTAAGTGATTGGATATGCTATATGCTATTGGTTGCTCATGTAGTAGTATACCACTGGGTTTTAGCTCATTCCGTGATATTTGTTTTCCTTACAGGGATATAGCTACTTTTGAGAATGGATTTGATAGTCAATTGCCAAGTTGAGCATGTAAATGTCTTTTGTATAGCTCACGAAATGAAACCCTATTGTGTATCGGGTTCATTTCCTTTTGATAGGCAAACCGAATATGTACTCCCATGATGAATGGTTTTGGCATGCCGTTTTGGCTTGTAAATGTTGAATTGATGTATATATATATGTTTGGATGAATTTCGGAGTGACACGACTTTCAAAAGGAAAAAAGAAAAAAATTGGCGAGGATGAACAGTGTCGAATCCGGCCAGATTCCGGCCGGATTCTGACGTGTCTGCTACTGTTCATTTCGGCTTCGATTTTCATTTTTTTTTTAATTTTGTGATTTTGACTTGTTTGCGCGCAATGGTATGTACCGGAACGTAATAGATCGACGTGAACTAATCCGTAGTCCTGGCGAGAGCTGGGCAGGCAGTCCGCTAACCCCTTTGGTTCGCCTTTGGAGAAAGTGGGGCTGTTACAGAATTGGCCTTAGCACAAAACATGAAAGTTTTAGAGAATGATGTTTTCTAGTTGCCTGTAAATTTTCAGCCCAATCCGAGCTGAGTAGCCTGAGATAAGACGGAAATACCCAGACTGGTTTAGGTAGGAGTTCAGTGAACAGGGTTGTCTTTTCACCCAATCGGATCGTGACTTTTCACCATGATCCTTACCGAATTAGATTTTGGCCAAAACATGAAAGTTGTAGCCAAGGGTATAAACTAGTTGTCTAAAAACTTTCAGCTTGATCCGACCACTGTAGCATGTGAAATGACCGAAATACCATTGACCGCCCATGAAACCTGTTTCGCGCCCAGAATTCTGTTTTCATGTAGTTTTTCCATTTTGGATCCTGAAAATACATGATTTGGCCTTGGGTTAAAACATGAAAGTTGTAGGGAATGATATTTTAGAAATGCCTACAAACTTTCAGGTCAATCGGAGCAGCGTAGCTTGTGAAAAAACGGAATTCCCCTTGCTGTCCTGGTTTTACCCGAATTTGGGAATTGCTTCAGTAATTGGTTGTTTTGGTCAGGAATGCTTCCGAATTGGTTGTTAAGGTCTTCTGATGAAATGTAGCCCTGTTTCTTAGCTTTCAGCTGGTTTTGGAATTTCTAGATTTGGACTTAGGTAGACTGATTTATGATGTTTCCGCCAGAATGCGTTCTGTGAATCTGTTTTTGTGATTCTGGTGTAGTATCTTGCATTTTTGACCTTGTTACACTCGAAACTGGGTTATGTGACCTTCTGTAATATTGTAGCCCTATCTCGTATCTTCGAAACGGTGGGTCTTGCACCTTTATCCGACAATCGTAGTGCCTTTGGTGCCATTACCGCAAAAGGATGTCAAAAGCTGTTTTTCTGGTTTTGTGCTTAACTTTCATTTCCGGACTTTTTCCTAGCTTGACTTGTCTTTGTACTACTTGGAGCTTGCTGAATGGCTATTGGATGAACTTGTTGTTGTGTGTGTACCTTTGGGACTGGCTGAGGAAATAATGAAGCCATGATGGCTGGAAAAGTAAGCAAATTTAGGGGAAGTGCTGTCCGAACTTTTAAAGGACTTGTTTGCATTGAGTTTGTGATCTAAGACTTGGATTTGAGCAAGGCAATGATATATGATGGATGGTTTCTGAGCCATGGAGGTGAGTGACCTCAAACTATTTCTGAAGTTCTTTATGAACCGTTTCCTGCATTATTTACTTTTAAATTGTTTCCAAAGTTACTTTTGAACTGTTTTCTTGCATATCATGCGTGCTTGCATATGAGTGTTCCTTGTTTGCGGTAATTCTTGACTTATTGGCTTGTTATTATTGATTGATAATGTGTTAAGTGCTTTCGATGTTTGTGTTATTCTTGGTTTTGATGATCACAAAAGTTTGTTTATACAGACCAAGAAAGTGAACACTTTGATCAGGCCTGATGAAACAAAGAAAGCATATGGTTAATTGACTTCAGTCTACGATGCTTTGGATGTGGCAAACAAGATTGAAATAATATGAATGAATTTAGTCATTGTTTTGTTCCAATCAAAGATACTGTCTTGTTAGAATGTCAAGTGTGTTATTCTTGGTACTTTGAAATGTTTATCTAACTTTCTTCAAATATGAGTGTTTGTGTTTAGAATCAGGTTCGAATGTGTCATGAAATGCAAAACAATCAAAAGGAGAAGGACAAACAGGTCGGACGGCCGAAAGGAAACTGTCGGACGTCCGAAAGAAGTAAGAACATCAAAAAGGAAACTATGTCGGACGCTCATAGAGATCCATCGGACGTCCGGAAGGTTCGGACGCACATCAACCGCATCGGACGTCCGAAAAATTCCAAGATAACTTGCTAGCTCTCGGCCCAAGGTCGGACGCTGTGCTGTCGGACGACAAAGAACTTATCGGACGTCCGAACCTCAACTTGGCCATCATCGGACGATTGGTTCGGACGATGATTCGATCGTCGGACGTCCGACAGCCCCAACGGCTAGTTGACTCTTCAGCTGCCTTCTATCCGTTGGAAGCATTGATGAAGCCCATTTCTGGATCCCTTTAAAATCAAACTGGTCTGAACGAAGTAGAGACTTTTGCTCACTTTGTTTACAAGTTCTCAAGAGATATTTTAGCTAGAAAATAGTCTCCAAAGCAGATTTGTATTAAAGTGGTGTGAATTTCTGTTGAGCATTTCTTTTGTGGTTGAAAGGATCTTTAGTGTAGCTTTGTTGAGGGTTTTCTGAGTGATTGTAAAACTTCCTAGCTTGACTAAGTGAGGCTTAGGGCAAGGAGGAAGAGCTCCCTCCATTGTACATCTAGTTGATCTTCATTCATCAAAGAGAAGTTGCTCTTCCTAGTGTTTGGTCTTCAAGTTTGGGTAAAGCTTGGTAGACACTTGGTTTGTTTCTCTATTTTATATTTCTGTTTAATAAAATCTTCATTGCTTATCTATACTTGCTTCTCTGATTAATATTGCTATTGTCTTCTAATCTACTTGGTTGATCATTACTAAAAAGGAAGGTAAATTTTCATTAAAGAAAAAGTGCATAAACTTGGTTAAGATTTTAATCAAACCAATTCACCCCCCCCTCTTGGTTGTCTGTGGGACTTACAATTGGTATCAGAGCTTGGTCTCCTTGAGATTAAGCTCTAACGGCTTGGAGTAAAGATGACAACCAGTCATGCTATGTTTGTTGAGGGGCAATCTGTTACTAGGCCTCCCATGTTCAGTGGCTCTAACTATGTTAGCTGGAAAGAACGGATGATTATTTTTTTGCAATCTATTGATATTGAACTATGGTTTATTGTGAGTGAAGGACCGCATGAAGCTAACTTTCTTGATGCAGATACAGGGTTGCTTCGGCCAAAAACGAGAGTTGAAATGAATGCTCAAGATAGGACTAACCTCACATTGAATGCCAAGGCCATGAATGTTCTTTATAGTGCCCTAGATTCAAATGAATCAATTAGAGTAAAAGGCTGCAAATCGGCCAAACAAATGTGGGATAAACTAAGGGAAATCCATGAGGGTGGTGACAACGTGAAAGAATAGAAAAAGGCTATCTTGGTTACAAAATATGAATCATTTAAAATTGAACCTCTTGAGGATATTGACAAAATGTATTGCAGGTTCACTGACTTGATCAAAGATCTTGAAGCATTGGGCAAAGAGTACACTTTGGGAGAGAAGAACAGGAAAATTCTCAATGCATTGGGCAAAGAATGGGAAAATAAAGTGACTGCAATAGAGGAGGCTAAGGATTTAAGTTCTGTGTCTATTGAATCTATCATAAACTCACTAACCTCTTATGAGTTGAAACTGAAATCTAAAGTGCAGGAGGAAGAGGATGCTAGAGCAAAGAGAAACATTGCTCTAAAGACTACTCAAGGTGAAGATGAGACAGCTCACCTGGATGATGAAGACTCAGAGGGTGATGATAATGATCTTGCTCTCATAACCAGAGGCTTCAAGAGAATCTTGAATAAAAGAAAGTTTAGAAGGGGAGGTCCTAGCAATCAATTCCAGAATCAGCCATCTATTGCAAAGTACAAAGGAAAACAAGATTTCAACAAGAAACAGCTGGACAAATGCTTCGAATGTGGACAACCTGGACACTATGCAAACGAATGCCCCATGAAGAAGATGAAAGATGGAAAAGCTGATAGGAAGCCAAGATTCAACAACTTTCAGATTACTTGGAATGAATGCAACTCCGAAGGGGAAGTTGAAGAAGAAGAAGAATCAGCTCAAATGGCCTTCATGGCTATTGGAAATAATGAGGAAAAAGGATCAAACAAGTCCAAATGGTTCATTGATAGCGGCTGCTCAAGGCATATGACCGGTGATCCTTCTTTGTTTATAAAGCTGAAATCAAAATCAAGTGGAAAGGTGACATTTGGTGATGATGTGAAAGCTAAGACAATTGGAATAGGTGATGTTGGTAAGGATGGTGAAACCTTTGTTCATAATGTGCTCTTAGTTGATAACTTAGGATATAATTTGCTTAGTGTTAGTCAATTGTGTGATAAAGACTTGTATGTGTTGTTTAAAAAGCATGAATGCATTGTACTTGATTCCAAATATAATATTGTGTTCAAAGGGAAGAGGTTCAATGATATATTTATTGTGGTTCTAGATAAAATTGATTCTTCTAGCTTAAAATGTCTTAAAGTTTCAAATGAAGATCCTTGGTTGTGGCATAGAAGACTTTGTCATTTTAACATGGATTTGCTAAAGGAAATTTCGAAAAAGGAGCTAGTTAGAGGCTTGCCAAAAATCAGCTTTGAAAAGGATAAAATATGTGATGCATGTCAATTTGGAAAGCAAACAAAAGTCTCTTTTAAACCAAAGAAGTGTGTATCTACTTCCAAACCTTTAGAACTCTTGCATCTTGACTTATTTGGCCCTACTCAAATCTCTAGCTTGGGTGGTAAGAAATACTGTTTTGTGATTGTGGATGATTATTCTAGATACACTTGGGTGATATTTCTTGCTCATAAAGATGACGCCTTCAAGAATTTTACTTCATTGTTTGCTAAAGTACAAAATCTGCTTGGGTTAAAAGTTGTTAGGATTAGAAGTGATAATGGGACTGAATTCAAGTATTGTGGTTTTCCAGAATTTTGTGATCATAATGGTATAACACATGAGTTTTCTATTGCAAGGACTCCACAGCAAAATGGTGTTGTAGAAAGGAAAAATAGGTCTCTCCAAGAGGCTGCTAGAACTATGTTGAATGAATGTAGGTTGCCTAAATATCTTTGGGCTGAAGCAGTAAACACTGCATGTTATGTGATGAATAGAATACTCTTGAGACCTATTTTAAAGAAAACTCCGTATGAGCTGATTTTTGATAAGAAACCTACGGTTGGTTATTTCAAAGTATTTGGTTGTAAATGCTTTATTTTGAATCTAAAGGAACATCTTGGTAAGTTTGACAAAAAATCTGATGAAGGAATATTTTTGGGGTATTGTGAGAATAAAAGAGGATATAGAGTTTTTAATAGAAGGACACTTGTGATTGAAGAAGCTATACATATAACATTTGATGAAGCCAATGATGATAATTCCAAAAGTTTGTGTGAGGATGATGATGTAGGTGTTCGAGAAGGAATGGAAAAGCTATCAATTGGAAATGAAGGAAGTTCTAAACCAGCAGCAACTGAAATGGAAAATGAAGTTCACAATGATCAAGAAGAGGAAGATGAAGACAAAAATGATGATCCACTCAAAGATCTTCCCAAGGCTTGGAAATTCAGCCAAAATCATCCAAAAGAGCTTATAATTGGTGATCCATCTGAGAAGGTAAATACTCGTTCCTCATCTAGAAAATTGATTGATAACTTTGCTTTAGTTTCTCTTTTTGAACCCAAAAATATCAATGATGCTTTAAAGGATGAAAACTGGATTTTGGCAATGCAAGAGGAACTTAATCAATTTGAGAGAAATGAAGTTTGGACACTTGTTGATAGACCTCAGAATCAACCTATCATTCGTTCATTCATCCCTTTCCGGACGTTGGCCGGACTCCACCCATCCGGACGTTGGCCGGACTCCACCCATCCGGACGTTAGCCAGACTACAAGGTAATACTCGAGTATACCAAATTCACCCAGGTCACCATATCGCCCGACCGAGTCCGCTTCTGGCTCGAGTCGATCGGTAACAAGGGCAAGGGCCCCGTTCAACCAAAAAGGCTTACATTCATGCGCAACTAGTATTTCAACATTTAATCACCGAAAATTTCATATTTATTTAGGTCGAGTGCGATAAAGTACACACTCGCCTAGCAAAAGTTCATTTTAGAAATCATAGAAAACAATTAACATTTAATCAAATATTCACAAATAACCACATAGTCACAACAATCCACATAATCATAGAAACAAAACGTATATAGAACACTCACCTATTTACGCACAACAACGTGCAAAATATCCTTCCGGATATTATCTTTAGTCACTGAGAAAACCTAAAATTAAATGAAAAGAATTTTACCACTCATTTATCACAAACAATTAGGTGCAATCAAAGAAGCTCGACAAATGATGAGTAGAACGTATAAAAGACTTTAAAGTGGAACGAGGACATTTGGACCTGTGGACAAAAATAACTAGGGTTTCCTAGACCATACGTAAAACCAAACTCAAAAGGGTTATAAAATTTTCTAATGGAAACACTTGAACTAAAGACAAGTCAAAATCCAACTAGATAGACTAAGAAATACCGTTTTCGGAATCGGTTATATGGTTGAAACTTATCTCATTTTCAAGTAGGTATTATAGACTAATTGTCTTAATGAAATTCATGAAAAAGAAAGGACAAAATACTCAAGAAAATCCTAAACCACTCCTCTTTATTTGGTAAGAGTAAGTAAACATTTCGAGTTTCCAATTGAAGAAGGATCATGTTTTTAAGATGGAAAAACGGTCATAGTATTATACAAGTTCAAATATAACTTAGCTTTCGGGCGAAAATTTGGGCAGCATGCCCTTTGTGTTTACCTAATTTTCCAGCCATTTATGGCTTCATGATTTTTCTCAGCCAATCCCAAAGTCATGTACACCACAAACTCATCATAATAGCCATTTCATAGGCTCAAGACAATATAAGAACAAAAATTAAAGTAATAACAAGTGCGGAAATGCAATTTGACAAAAGACAGTTTTGACGGGTTCATGCATAACGGTCACAACCGGAGTTACACTTATCGGATTGGGATGAAAATTATGCCGTTTCGAAGCTAAGACATAGGGCTACAATGTTTAAGAAGGCCACTCAATCCAGTTTACCCTGTATCTAGGTCGAATTTATCAAAATGATCCCAGATTTTCTAGTTCAAGGTTTACTGTGGTAGTCTTGATTCATCCACTCTGATCTCAGCACACATAACTCCAAATCCAGTAATTTCAAAGCCATATGAAAAATAAGACAAATTTATACAATTCTCATGAAGATGACTCCGTTAGATTTACAATGCAATCTAGTCAAATTCCCACTTTACAGATTCAAAATCCAACTAGTCGGTTAATTAACCGCACTGCATTCAAATGACCATATCCCAGTCTACCGAGGTCCGTTTAAGACGTTCTTGGTGGCGTTGAAAAGATAATACAGGATAGTAAAACTTTTGTGTTTTGACAATTGGCTAAATCTGAACGGATTATAGTGATCAAACACAACCAAAGAGACTGAACTGTCCACGCGGAATTCTGGAAAGTAACCTAGATCAGTGAGGGTATTTTCGTCTTTTCACAAGCTACATTGCTCCGATTGAGCTGAAATTTTGTGGGAAACTATAAAATACCATTCTATACAACTTTCATGTTTTGACCTAAGGCCAATTCGGCCTCTAACATGAAGAAACAAAACCGGACAGAAAGGGGAAAGAAATTTCCAGAAATCTGGAATTTTTGATTGTTAATGGAACCTTTCTTGATTTCTTGCTCCCATCATCACTACAACCACTTATCTAAGCTTAGATACAACATAGATCATCCATATAGCAAGTATAGACAGCACATACCTCAAAACAAAGCTTGCAAGAGTACCACTTCATTTCCTCTTGAAAATTTTAGCTTCCCTAGCTTCCCAAGATCACAATTCACACTTTAATCGGTTTAGAATTTGTTTCTTGCACTTGGATGGTGCAAATCAAGAAGAAATTTTGTTTTCTCTTGCTCTCCCTTTCCTCTCTCTCCTAGCCCAGCTATGCAGCAGAAAATTGGGGAAGAATGAAGCTTAATTGGTCTTATAAGAAGACAAGAAGATTAGAACAAATTGTGTCCACAAGTTTAGCCAACACTTTGGCTTGATTTCCACCACAAAATTTTCTCTTTCCTTTCTTGCATTTTAGCCCTTTAATTTCGGCCAAGATGTCATCATGAGAGAGGAGATATTTTGCTCCATTAGTAATAAACTTGTATGGCAAGAAAGTGGTAGTCAAGTGGTGGTTCAATCGGTAGTGCACGGTACACGTCGGTGTGACGCGTTTTCTCTTAAATCGCACGTACTAGGGTTTTTTTCTTCCAATTCACTAACTTTTTATCATTGCTTCTAATCACATATTATTTCTCACTTAAAAGTCATTCTTAAGCACCAAATTTGATCCTTACTCGGTACCGGATAATTATACTGAGGTTACACGAAAAAATCCGATTTCACCTTAAATTGAAAACGAATAGGAAAACCCTAATTTTCTATGGTCATTGGCACTTTTCTAGGGTGATTGAACTATGGATAACATGAAATAATAATTTCCAAATAATTTTCAAATAAAAGGGAATTTTTAAGAAATATGTAAGGAATTTGCGAGTCCTCACACTCTCTCCCCCTTAAAAGAATTTCGACCTCGAAATTCCAACTTGCATTAATCAGATCAAAAATAGCTCTCGAAAGTTGATCACGTACTAAGAATCATTTCAATCTCACCACAAGGATCTTTTGGGTTACAATATTTTCCAGACTCAGCTAAGATGACCCTGTCCGGTCTCTCACGTCACTTCCTAGTCACTAGATGTCCGTAGATTTCTTATATTCATTTTAGTCGGACAAAGCCTGTTCATGTTCCAAAATACAAGTCTCAAGTACCTAGTAGCTAGCATCGCCTCAACTCTGGAGTACTCGGGCACGAGAATCCGAAATAAGGTAATTCACAACTCAAGCCGGCCGGTCCCAAGAGTATATCACCAAATTCGAGATTTCTACCCAACATACATATCAAATTTTCTCCAAGCATCAAGATAAAGGTTTTTATACCTATTGCATCTATGATCCGCAGCTTCACTCTAGAAGAGCACTTAACCCTTTTTCTCATCCATATGATAAGGACCATAACACCACTTGGTCCTATCTTGCTCCTTTGTAGAGACCACGTGAAGTGGCTCTAAATTACATCGATACAAGCAATCATTTAACTTTCAAGCCAGTCCCACAGTTTGGCATCCTAAACATCAGCCTAGGATACACTACAAAGATCTGAAGCCTAAGCTCTGATACCACCTGTGACGGCCCCACCTCACCCTAGGGCGTACCAAAGAGTTCGGCGGGTCGCCTGCCCAACTCTCGCCAGGACTCACTCACTCGTATCATGTATATACATCCATAGACAATAGATGCTCAAGTAAAAGATAAGAAACTTCTACACACCAGAAGTCTTCAAAGTGTTTACCATTCAAGTACAAACATCGAATATACGAGGGTTCTCATTCCTCATACAACCAGCCCGTGCCAAGCACTAGGGCGAGAACCATTGCAAGGCCAAAGAACTAGATCAACTAGACTATACAGAACTCTCATCCTTGCTCGCCTTCCCCTGCTAAGGAAAACAATTTACGTGGTATGAGCTAAAAAGCCCAGTGAGGTTCTATATATATAAACAAGTAATTAAACAAGGAATATTAGTCATGTAATAACATTTAATCCAGAAAACATGTCCAATATAAAGCAATGATAATACATTCATTAAAAGGATACAGGCTCACAAGGAGCTATTTGTTCGTTCGTTCGTTCCCTTGACATTTCCCCTTATTCCTCCAATGATTTGAGAATTTCCTTTTTGAGAAGTAAAACCCTCGTGCCTGCGTTCGTTCATTCATCCCTTTCCGGACGTTGGCCGGACTCCACCCATCCGGACGTTGGCCGGACTCCACCCATCCGGACGTTAGCCGGACTACAAGGTAATACTCGAGTATACCAAATTCACCCAGGTCACCATATCGCCCGACCGAGTCCGCTTCTGGCTCGAGTCGATCGGTAACAAGGGCAAGGGCCCCGTTCAGCCAAAAAGGCTTACATTCATGCGCAACTAGTATTTCAACATTTAATCACCGAAAATTTCATATTTATTTTGGTCGAGTGCGATAAAGTACACACTCGCCTAGCAAAAGTTCATTTTAGAAATCATAGAAAACAATTAACATTTAATCAAATATTCACAAATAACCACATAGTCAAAACAATCCACATAATCATAGAAACAAATCGTATATAGAACACTCACCTATTTACGCACAACAACGTGCAAAATATCCTTCCGGATATTATCTTTAGTCATTGAGAAAACCTAAAATTAAATGAAAAGAATTTTACCACTCATTTATCACAAACAATTAGGTGCAATTAAAGAAGCTCGACAAATGATGAGTAGAACGTATAAAAGACTTTAAAGTGGAACGAGGACATTTGGACCTGTGGACAAAAATAACTAGGGTTTCCTAGACCATACGTAAAACCAAACTCAAAAGGGTTATAAAATTTTCTAATGGAAACACTTGAACTAAAGACAAGTCAAAATCCAACTAGATAGACTAAGAAATACCGTTTTCGGAATCGGTTATATGGTTGAAACTTATCTCATTTTCAAGTAGGTATTATAGACTAATTGTCTTAATGAAATTCATGAAAAAGAAAGGACAAAATACTCAAGAAAATCCTAAACCACTCCTCTTTATTTGGTAAGAGTAAGTAAACATTTGGAGTTTCCAATTGAAGAAGGATCATGTTTTTAAGATGGAAAAACGGTCATAGTATTATACAAGTTCAAATATAACTTAGCTTTCGGGCGAAAATTTGGGCAGCATGCCCTTTGTGTTTACCTAATTTTCCAGCCATTTATGGCTTCATGATTTTTCTCAGCCAATCCCAAAGTCATGTACACCACAAACTCATCATAATAGCCATTTCATAGGCTCAAGACAATATAAGAACAAAAATTAAAGTAATAACAAGTGCGGAAATGCAATTTGACAAAAGACAGTTTTGACGGGTTCATGCATAACGGTCACAACCGGAGTTACACTTATCGGATTGGGATGAAACTTATGCCGTTTCGAAGCTAAGACATAGGGCTACAATGTTGAAGAAGGCCACTCAATCCATTTTACCCTGTATCTAGGTCGAATTTATCAAAATGATCCCAGATTTTCTAGTTCAAGGTTTACTGTGGTAGTCTTGATTCATCCACTCTGATCTCAGCACACATAACTCCAAATCCAGTAATTTCAAAGCCATATGAAAACTAAGACAAATGTATACAATTCTCATGAAGATGACTCAGTCAGATTTACAATGCAATCTAGTCAAATTCCCACTTTACAGATTCAAAATCCAACTAGTCGGTTAATTAACCGCACTGCATTCAAATGACCATATCCCAGTCTACCGAGGTCCGTTTAAGACGTTCTTGGTGGCGTTGAAAAGCTAATACAGGATAGTAAAACTTTTGTGTTTTGACAATTGGCTAAATCTGAACGGATTATAGTGATCAAACACAACCAAAGAGACTGAACTGTCCACGCGGAATTCTGGAAAGTAACCTAGATCAGTGAGGGTATTTTCGTCTTTTCACAAGCTACATTGCTCCGATTGAGATGAAATTTTGTGGAAAACTATAAAATACCATTCTCTACAACTTTAATGTTTTGACCTAAGGCCAATTCGGCCTCTAACATGAAGAAACAAAACCGGACAGAAAGGGGAAAGAAATTTCCAGAAATCTGGAATTTTTGATTGTTAATGGAACCTTTCTTGATTTCTTGCTCCCATCATCACTACAACCACTTATCTAAGCTTAGATACAACATAGATCATCCATATAGCAAGTATAGACAGCACATACCTCAAAACAAAGCTTGCAAGAGTACCACTTCATTTCCTCTTGAAAATTTTAGCTTACCTAGCTTCCCAAGATCACAATTCACACTTTAATCGGTTTAGAATTTGTTTCTTGCACTTGGATGGTGCAAATCAAGAAGAAATTTTGTTTTCTCTTTCTCTCCCTTTCCTCTCTCTCCTAGCCCAGCTATGCAGCAGAAAATTGGGGAAGAATGAAGCTTAATTGGTCTTATAAGAAGACAAGAAGATTAGAACAAATTGTGTCCACAAGTTTAGCCAACAGTTGGCTTGATTTCCACCACAAAATTTTCTCTTTCCTTTCTTGCATTTTAGCCCTTTAATTTCGGCCAAGATGTCATCATGAGAGAGGAGATATTTTGCTCCATTAGTAATAAACTTGTATGGCAAGAAAGTGGTAGTCAAGTGGTGGTTCAATCGGTAGTGCACGGTACACGTCGGTGTGACGCGTTTTCTCTTAAATCGCACGTACTAGGGTTTTTTTCTTCCAATTCACTAACTTTTTATCATTGCTTCTAATCACATATTATTTCTCACTTAAAAGTCATTCTTAAGCACCAAATTTGATCCTTACTCGGTACCGGATAATTATACTGAGGTTACACGAAAAAATCCGATTTCACCTTAAATTGAAAACGAATAGGAAAACCCTAATTTTCTATGGTCATTGGCACTTTTCTAGGGTGATTGAACTATGGATAACATGAAATAATAATTTCCAAATAATTTTCAAATAAAAGGGAATTTTTGAGAAATATGTAAGGAATTTGCGAGTCCTCACAGTTAATGTGTCTACCCTCAAATCGCAGTTTGATGCTTTGCAAAGCCAAGGTAGTAATGGGAAGAAGCAACAATCCAAAAAGCAAGAGGGGGAAACTGCTTTTGTCTGGGATCGAAACCCTATCTCAAAGCCCAGACCTCGACAATACCATACCTACTCAAACCCTTACCCTTACTATTCAAACCCTCATCCTGTTTATCATACCAATACCACTCATCCTCGACCTCGCCCTAACTACAACAACTCGCCTATGGCCCCTTTTCAAATATCCCAACCTAACTTCCAACAAGTTCGACCCCGACCTCTCTATAATCAACAATTTCCCCGACCAAACAGACCAATCTACAACTATCCCCAACATACTGAAACCCACGTTCAAAATCGTTCTCGAACATTCACCAATCTTGGCAGGCCTTTGGACCAATTATATGAACAATTAAAAGCCGCCGGTAAAATCGGTGAAATTCCCCCTCCAGCCTACCATGGTATCTCTGGCGGATATAACCCACAGTACACTTGTGCCTATCATTCGGGAGCACCTGGCCACCCAACTACTGATTGTAGAGCACTTAAACAGAAAGTTCAAGAAATGATCGAGGCGGGGGAAATATTGATTACAAGAAATGCAGAACAAGGGCCGAGCATAAGTACAAATCCCTTTCCCGAACACAAAGACACCTTTGAGGCATCCACATCCAATGACGAAATTTGAAAATCCTGAAGGAGCTCTGCACAATTTGGATGGCTGATTATCCTCCCTCTCGAAGGAAATTTCGATGAATCTAGGGGTTGTCATTTACTAAAGTTCACGAAAACTTTTTCTTGCATATGTAAATAGCTTAACGAAAGCATCTTTTGCAATTGAGTTTTGTTTTGTTTCTGCTTTGATTTGGAGTTTCATGAAATGCATAATTTGTTTATTTGTTTATTTGATTATTCTTTAAGATGGCCAAAGATGAAATTACTTGACCCTTTGAATATCATTGTTCTGGAATCCGATGAAGCCATACATTGAAAAGTCCCTTCATTGAGAAATCTCTTCTTCGAGAAAGCCTTCATTGAGAAAACCCTTCATTAAAAATCCCCTCGTTGAGAAATCCTTTCTTTGAGGAAGCCATACATTGGAAAGTCCCTTCCATTTGAGAAAATCCCTTCATTGAGAAATCTCTTCTTTGAGAAAGCTTTCAATAATAAAACCCTTCATTGAGAAAACCATTGAAAAATCCATTCATTGAAAAATCCCTTCATTTGAGAAATCCCTTCATTTGAGAAAATCCCTTTCCGGCCAGGCTGAAAGTTGATTGGTTAAAGCAGTGTCATCAACGATTGATTCTGATTGATAAAAAGCAGTTGAATGCTATATACCATGACCAATTTTGTCAAAATTCATGGCCTGTGTTCATAATAAAAGGGGCCGCCACCGATCTTCTGAAGAAGGGAACAAAGTACTAAAGTAATGAAAGATGAAGTCGAAGGCAAGTTTGCTTCAAATTGGCAAAGCTCATTGGATGTTCAAAAGGTATTACCTGATGGGGCATTCATGGATAGACAGACATTCTCTCAACCTATCAACTCAGACATGTGTAAGAAATTCTTTATTTGATTATGCAAATTACTTCTAGGAAATCATGCAAGAGACGAGGCAAAAGTCAGGCCATCTTCCTTTCCAATCAAAACATTTCATCCCTAGTCGTCCCTTTTGATCTATCAGAACAATAATTTTTTCGTTTGGCAGCCCCTGAGAATTGCAAACCCCACACTGGGGCAAATTCATTTTGAAAAAGATAATCAGAAAAAGAAGAAAAAACCCTATACTGGGGCAAATTTATCTTGAAAGAGAGATGAAAAGGAAAAGAGAACCCCACACTGGGGCAAATTTAGTTTTTGAAAGAAAAATGCAAAAAGTGAGAAGAATGCAATGAAGAAAATGCAAAGAAAGAAATATCCAATCAAACTGGGGCAAAATTTCCTCGGTTTCGTTCAAAATTGGAGATAATTTCAAAATGATGCAATCTCAGGTTATTTCACACTTCTCATTAAAATTCGCTTTCAAGCCTCAACTTTTCTTGAAAAAACCCCCACCTGATCTCATTACAAAAGCCCAAAGTCCTGGCTTTCGTCACTTGTTATATTTCTATTGGAAAGTTTGCTAATCAACTGACAAGTGATGTTCATAGTGCCTTCGCTTAAGTCTATAAGGGAAGCGCATTTTACTGATGTCAGCATTTTTTCAACTTACATTTCTGAGGCGATTATGGTTGAGCTCTTCCATTGATTCCTTAGGTAAAAACCCGAAAGGGCAACTCAAAAGAAAGAAGAAAAAAAAAAGAACAGAGAAAAAGAAAAGGAAAAACAAAACAAAAACAAAAAGGATGGGGGCAACCTTGGTGAAAACCCGAAAGGGCGCCAAGGTAAGGTTTTTGCAGTAAGCGAGCACGAGGAGGAACTGCTGGCGACCTGGTTCATGTGGATTTCTCCTCATTTTTGTCATGCTTCTACCAATACTGAATCCCAGAACAACGATACCCAGAGATTCGAATATGACATCTGTTGGCCAAAGCTGTGTCATTTTGTAAAACATTCTTTTGCAAATACATTTTTAGGAAACTCATTTTTTCCAAATTACTTGCATTCATGGCATTTTTGTAGAATTTAAGCACAACTGTTAGGTGTGCATTCTTGTGCATATTCATTTTTACATGACATGTGAATTTTCTTGCATACCTCATTTTTTATCACTGAATTGTGGTGAATGACAATCCCCGTGGTTTATTACAAAAAGTATGCTTGGATTCAGTCACCTTTTGGGAACAGTTGAAATTCAGCCAAGCCAGCTACACAGACTTCACAATATAGCAAAGCACATACCTGGTCAGTTTGAAAATTGAGAAAGCCTCAGGGTGAGAAATCCAACTCAACCGGCTGCCGCAGCAAAAGTTGATAAAGGCGTCGAAAGACTCATGTTTACACGATTCTCGAAGAAAAACGGATCAAATGATGGTGGCAATTTCTTTGTTTTTTTCTCTCTTGCAGAAAAATTGCATGCACAAATGAAAGCAATCACACCTCGCACTGGAATTGGTGTCGGAAAGAGTTCTCCAGGGAATAAAGGCAGATTGAAAAATGTTGCAAGCAAATTCGATCAAAGGGTACAACAACACGGCAATGCAGAATCAACTATGGACTCAGGTTGCAAAAACTCAACCCACACAGGGGCAAATTATTTCGACAAGTCTCTCTCAGTCAGGAGAAATCAAAAATCAAAAAATCAAAAAAAATCAAAAATCAAAAAAAATCAAAAAATTAAAAAAAATCAAAAAGTCAAAAATCAAATCAAGTTCATCACGACAGGCTCGGGTTTGATCCCACTGTCCGATTGTCTAAACATTTCATTTTCTTTGCTATTGGAACTGGGTTTTATCCCGCCAACCTCGGCAGAACTGGGTTCTATCCCGCTGACCGCTTATCACGTTGGAGCTGGGTTTTATCCCGCCAACCTCGGCAGAACTGGGTTTATCCCGCTGACCGCTTTCATCACCTTGGAGCTGGGTTTTATCCCGCCAATCTCGGCAGAACTGGGTTCTATCCCGCTGACCGCTTTCATCACCTTGGAGCTGGGTTTTATCCCGCCAACCTTGGCAGAACTGGGTTCTATCCCGCTGACTTCTCATATCACGTTGGAGCTGGGTTTTATCCCGCCAACCTTGGCAGAACTGGGTTCTATCCCGCTGACCGCTCATATCACGTTGGAGCTGGGTTTTATCCCGCCAACCTCGGCAGAATTGGGTTCTATCCCGCTGACCGTTCATATCACGTTGGAGCTGGGTTTTATCCCGCCAACCTCGGCAGAATTGGGTCCTATCCCGCTGACCGCTTATATCACGTTGGAACTGGGTTTTATCCCGCCAACCTCAGCAGAACTGGGTCCTATCCCGCTGACCGCTTTCATCACCTTGGAGCTGGGTTTTATCCCGCCAACCTTGGCAGAACTGGGTTCTATCCCGCTGACCGCTCATATCACGTTGGAGCTGGGTTTTATCCCGCCAACCTCGGCAGAACTGGGTCCTATCCCGCTGACCGTTCATATCACGTTGGAGCTGGGTTTTATCCCGCCAACCTCGGCAGAACTGGGTCCTATCCCGCTGACCGCTTATATCACGTTGGAGCTGGGTTTTATCCCGCCAATCTCGGTAAGAACCGGGTTCTATCCCACTGACCATTTCGTCACACTGGGGCAAATTTTTGGATAGTTCTCCAAGTAAACTCTATACCGTTTCTGCATGCATACCAGCATTTCATGATCATAGCCACTGGAGCGTGTGGTTTGTCCCGCCAGTGAGCATTTCTTTTTTCACAGCCGCTAGAGCGTGTGGTTTGTCCCGCCAGTGAGTATTTCATTTTCAGCCACTAGCCGTGGGTCTATCCCAATTTTAATTTTACATTTTTATCCGGGTCTATCCCATGATTTTCATTTTATTCGGGTCAGTCCCATGATTTTCTTTTTATTCGGGCCAGTCCCATGATTTTCATTTTATTCGGGCCAGTCCCATGATTTCAAAATTCCTGTTCGGGTCGGTCCCGATTTCAAAGTTCCCATTCGTGTCAGTCTCGATTTCGAAAATTTCTTGTTCGGGTCAGTCCCGTTTTAAGTTTCTTGTCGGGGTCAATCCTCAGTCGTTCCAGACATTCGCAACCGAATAACGCAGGTGAGTATTTGGTGTCTACTTCTCTGTCTCAAGTTTTTTCAAAACTCAGACAAAGAGGGGCAAACTGTAGACACCAAAATTTTAGTGTTTTCAGTTTGTTAGTTTTATTCACCTTTTTAGTTTTTAGTTTTTCGTGTTATTATTATTATTTTTAAGTTTTTAGCATAGAATTTCTCGAAAAGAAAAGAAAAAGCATTCAAAAAATATGTTTTAATTGTTTTGATTTAAATTCAATGTTTTCTTGGAAAAAATGAAAAAAATTGAAAAATTGAAAAAGGGAAAAAAGAAAAAGGGAAAAGCAAAAATGCTAGAAAAAGGGGAAAGGGAACCACAAATTGGGAAAAATTTGATTCCACTTGGGTTCCAATTTTGAAAAAAAAAAGAAAGAGACGGGAACAAAGGGAAGAGACCAGAGAAAAGGATTAGAGGCGTGTGAGGTTACTGTTGGGAGGGGAAATCAGAGAAAGAAAACCGCAAGAGTGGTGGGCTAGATTAGAACTGAAAAGCAACGAAAGAAAGGAGAGAAAGAGGGCCTGAAGTTTAGAGGAAGGAAATCTGGGGATTTGAGAGCTAAGCAGAGAGGAGGACAGCAGGGAGAGAACCGAGAGTTCTGTGAAGAAAGAGTGAAAACAAAAAGGGGAGGCTGAGTGAGATTGAGAAGCAACGACAATGAAAGGCTAGAATCGTTGGCTCGTGTATGCTCCACCGAAATCTGCAACTTCATCTCCTTCGACGTCTGGTGGAGCGAGTGGAATTTCTTGCGAGTGTCAGTTGCAATCTCAAGCCCAAGGAGCAGTAAAGAGGTAATCTTTGTTTGTTTTTCCTTCTTCTTGATTGTTTCCAGATTTGGTCGAGACTGAATGTTCATGATTGTTCGTTCCCTGTTGTTTCCCCGCGCCTTTCTTTCCGTTCATTTTTGAGCTAAAAAGCTGTTCCTTTCTCTATTTGAGTTTGATGGTTTGGTCGAGTCTTTCTTTAGTAGTTACGGCTTAGATTTGTGTGTTGAAATGGAAATCTGGTTATATAGGTGAATTGGGATGATAAGTCAAAGAGTTTTATTAGAATCTTGTATGAAATATTTGCCGTGGGATGAGCTACAAAGTTTGCAGCAGAATTTTGAATCTCCTGGCCCTTTTTGTCTTGTTTTCTTATGTCCGCATGCTTGATTCTTATGTGTAATGATAGTCTTATGAATGTTGGGTTTCAAAGCAGTGCTCAAAATCTTTGTAAAACCATCCGTGGTGGCTAACAGGCTGCCAAGTTGTAGAAATCAGAAATCAGAAAAATAAGATAGTAAAGCTTCTACCCTGCTGCATTTCTTTTACGTTTCTTGTTTCTCTTGGGCCCAGATCATCTTGTTTGGGGTAGTAAGGGATAGGCAACCATATTTGCTCAATGTCAAGGGTGATGTTTGAAGGTTTGTGCGTCTGGTTTTTCCTTTTGCGTGAGTTAAAGCTGCATTTGTTACAGCAGTACAAAAAACTTTGGCTTTCTCTTGGCAGTTTTCTTTCCTACGTTTGCTCACCAAATTTCGGCCATCTAACTTGATGCATGATCTTATATGGAGAGAGGAATTGGATGGGTGAAGATTGGTTTGGGTTTGTATGTTGAAGTCCTTAAAACCTTTGAGCTATGGTCAATCACTTTGTTGGAAGAATGGATAAATCTGATTACCGAATGCTGGCTGGAATTTTCTCCAGCATTGGTGTGATTTTCCTTCCATTGCTTTGGTTTGTTGAGATGTTGATTTTGCATCATGACCCTTCTCCATTGCATGATTGTGTTGCAGCAGTTTCATCCGTAGGCTTGCATAAGAATTTTAAGAGTTTGCATGATTTTCCTTTTATGCTTTGGTTTGATTGAATGTTGAAGTTGTTTGCGGAAATGAAGGTGGTTTGATTTGAAAGAATTTTGATTAAGTTTGTGTTGAGGTTGACATTTGTTTGCGGAAATGAAAGTAGCAATGTTGTTTTGGGCTGCAGAAAGCTTTCGGCAAAAATGATTGTTGCAGAAACAAGTTTCTTACGCTTGTTGCATGAAGAGTGCATGAAACAATTTTCTAAGATTAGACTTTGGCCCCTCAAGTTTCACCTTATGCTACTATGACCCACAAAATTGAGAAAACTAATCAATTGGGTCCCTGTGACTTTCGCAGCAGTGCATTATAGCCAAATTACTTTCCAATTTCATCAATTTGGTCCTCGATAGCTTTAATTTTGGCAACTTTCATTGTTTGTTTGTTTCAATTAGCCACTTTGTTTTGTTTAAATTGCTTTTAATTCATAATTTTGTGAACTTTGTGTTCAAATGAGCTTGTGTTCGCCTATTTTCTTGAATTTTCTGAGATAAATTGGCTTTTCGCCTTTTTCTTGCTCTCGGACTTTCAAAGTTTCCTAAAATTTTTCAATTGGCTTTGAATGGTTGATTTATACTTGCAATTGGGTCCTTGGCGGATCCCTTTATTGGAAACTATGTATTATTTGATTTCATTCAAATTGCAATTAGGAGAGATTTGGTGACTTTGTTATACTTTACTATTTGAGGTACCTTGACCTTTTTATTGTTTTGAAGCCATTTCTCTTTCATTTGGACACCATTCAAAGGGGGGCGGTATAATTTCTTTTATCCCTTTCTGTGTCTCTCCTATGTGAACCAACGTGCTAAGTGAGAATTGCATGTCTACTTTGCTTTCCTAGCCTTTTCTTTAATTTCTTTTATTTATGTCATTTACTCTTGCTTTTTATTTAAGTTATTCTTTATGGGGTATGTGTACACCTCTTGGCTTGTAATAGTTAGGGATTTAATTATTTTATTCCTTTTCCCCCTTTTAGATTGTAGTAGGGTCTCCCTAATGTAATAGGTAGGGCTTGGAGGAGCATTCAATGAAGACCTATCGAAGTCATGTGCCTAGCTAGCAAATGTAATAGTTAGGGCTTTAATTGTCTTATGTGTCTTGCATGCTTAGTTGCTACGTGTTAATTTGCTTTGTTAGGGCCTTGCATCTAGTCGAGCATGTTAAATGTTATGTGCTATGTGTTTATAAGTGTTTGGCATGTCTACTCGCTTTCCATAGCCATGAATGAATGTGATGGATGAATGTACGTTTCCGCTAGTCCAACGCTAGTCGGAATTCATAGAATGGGCTAGTCCAACGCTAGACCCTTAGGGATTTCCCCTCGTTAGTACATGTTTGCATGTTCATTACACGTCATGCATTCTTTTTAGTTTTATCATTTTGCATGCCCCTCGAACCCCTTTTCCCTCCATTTTAGGATTTTTGCATTTCATGCTAGTTATAGGGTTCATTTGCTTGAGAGTCCCCTTAAAATATGGGATATAGACGAGTGTGGCTTTTTCTAAGCCTTAGCACGCTTGTATTCCCTCTATAAAAGGGCAAATTGAGTCACGATTTAGGTCTCCCCGTACCCAATATGCATGAATTCCCTAGGCTTATGCATTTTTAAATCCACTCTACCATTTTATACTCTCATCACACTTTCATTTTTCCTCCCATTTTGCACACGTGCACCTTTATGTTTCTTCACTTGCACACGAACACTTTTATCATCACTTGCACACATGCACTTCATATTATCATTTCACATACCGTACCTTGCCCACTCACGTGCACATTTTCATTTACATATTTATTGTCTTTTATTACTTTTTCAAACTCATGTCCTCACATTGCATACATGCATTCCATTCATTTGCATCCCATTCGCATTATTCGTGACTTCTTCAAAGGATCGTTATTGGGCTTCACAATTAATGTGATTGGCACCACTTAACCTTTGAAGAGAAATTTCCTCCAATACCCCTAGGTCTAGGGTTTGCATTCATGTAGTGCATCCAAATGTAATAAATTCTTTGGTTAAAACAAGAAAATCTTTGATGAAATCACGCAACTAGCCTTGGCTAGGTCGAAGGGGTGCCTTGGATTTTTATCCTTGCCTTCCCCTTCGTCAAATGTGACTCCCGAACCTTTTTCGCTGGTTTACGTGGACTAGGAGTCGTTTAAAAGGGGTTTCTTACTACTTTTTCCTATTTTTTTTTTCTTCTTTAAAAATTCATTTTTAGGTGACTTGGTACACCTTAACTCATTACCAAGTGGCGACTCCAATTTCTTTTATTTCAAAAACCCTTTTTAAACTATAATTTTGGGTCAAATCGTCGCATTCTCAAACCCCCATTTAGACCTATTTTTCTTTTAAATCACAATTCATTTTCCAATCACAAATACATTTTTTAAACTATTTATTTATTTATTCAAAAAATGGGGCGCGACAGTAGTCGACCGCTTCTCCAAAATGGCCCATTTTATTCCTTGTCTTAAAACAGATGATGCCAAGCATGTTGCAGATTTATTCTTTCAAGAGGTAGTTCGATTACATGGCATGCCACGCACTATTGTTTCTGATAGGGACGCCAAATTCCTTAGCTATTTTTGGAAAACCCTGTGGTGTAAACTAGGTACTAAATTACTATTTTCTACTTCTAGTCACCCACAAACTGATGGTCAAACCGAAGTGGTTAATAGGACTTTATCCACCCTATTGCGCGCAATTATTAAAAAGAACATTAAATCTTGGGAAGATTGCCTACCACATGTGGAATTTGCATACAATCGCACCGTTCATTCTGCTACACATTATTCACCTTTTGAAATTGTGTATGGCTTTAACCCTCCCACACCTTTGGATTTAACTCCTTTACCTGTTAATGAGAGAGTTAACTTGGATGGTAAGAACAAAGCTGCCTATGTGCGTGAGTTACACACTAAGGTGCGAGCCAACATCGAGAAGCGTACACTTCAATGCATCCAAAAGTGCCAACAAGGGGCGCCGCAAGATGGTCTTTGAGCCTGGCGATTGGGTATGGATACACATGCACAAAGAGAGGTTCCCAGTCAAAAGGCGTAGTAAGCTACTTCCAAGGGGAGATGGGCCATTCCAAGTCCTGGAGCGTATAAATGACAATGCCTACAAGTTTGAACTTCCAGGTGAGTATGGAGTACATGCTACTTTTAATGTATCTGACTTGAGTCCTTTTCATGCAGGTGACTAATGAGGAGGGGCTCAAGGCTGCTCAAACTTCTAGTGCTCAGGTCTTGCAAATACCCAGTGGTCCAATTACAAGAGCGCGTGCTAGAAGAATTCAAGAATCACTTCAAGCTCTTGTTTGCACGATTCAAGAATGAGTTGGTGATGACTTGAGGACCATTGAAGGATTACATAATGGAGAAACTACTCTATACACTTTGCTTCAAATGGAAGAACCAAGTGAAGACTAGTTCGCAGAATACTAGCTTGTTAATTAGGGTTTTTTTTTATTATTACCATTATTAGCTGTGTGTTAGCATTAATAACTTCGGTCAATTTCACCTCACTTTGGCCGAATTCAGGGTCTTAATTTTAGTCAATTAGTTGTTAGATATTTTCACCCTTAATGACGGGCAAGGTCGTCCATTGGACATTCTAGGGTTGAGTCTTGTAAGGCTATATATAGCCTAGCTTTTCATTCATTAAGGGGACAAATTCAGATTTTTATAAAATATACGTGAGTTTATTCACTCTCTCTGTGTCAAGAGAATTTCCTTTGAATACTTGAGAATTAATCTCAAGTTGTTCATCGAACTTATCAATCAAGTAGTCTCCTTGATTGTAGCGTTCTTCTAACTATACTTTTGGTTCACTAAACTTGCTAGTCTTGGGTTAAGGAATCTCCTTAGTTCGTGACTTGTGATTCTAGAAGGGTCAAAGTTCCGCAAATCCACTCAACTTGGTGTTCGTCTAGATCCGTCTCACATCAGTTTCTAAAGTTACTTTTTGAACTATTTCTTGCACTGTTTACTGGATTGCATATCATGTGTGCTTGCGTGTGTGCCATGCAATGATTTGGCTCAAATGAGTGCTTGGAAGTCTTGTGCTTAACACCAATGTCTCCACCTTAATGACACTTGTCTTGTCTTGAATGTTGGACCACCAATGGCTCCTTTGTATTGCTTGACTGTTACTTGATTTATTTGAGTGTTGGATGTTTAAGTACAATGATTTCACTGGCTCACAAGAGCAATAAACTTACATTTGATCACTAATTCATGACATATCTAAATGCACTATTGTGAAAATTATTTGATTATTGATTTTTACTGGACACTCGCTGAGCTTTTAGCTCACCCCAAATATTTATTTCCTCTCCACAGGGCTCGAGGCAAAGGTAGCACTTGTATTAACTTATTAGTGTGACTGGATGGAATATCTCATGTATATTTTGAATTTCGATTCACTTGTGGTATGTAAATTCATGGAGTATTTGATGTAGTATTTGACATTTACATTGTAATTTATTTGAGGATTATAGTGAGTCCTGGCGAAAGTTGGGCAGGCGGTCCGCCGAACCCTTTGGTTCACCTTAGGGGGAGGTGGAGCTGTGACCCTGTGATAGCCCTATCTTCCCCTAGGGCGTACCCTAAGGGTTAGTGAACTGCCTGTCCAATTCTCGTCAGGACTACTATCGAAAACATGCTTACCAAACCATACGATGCAATAGGACTTCGATTAAATGCTCCAACGAATACAAGAAAAGTTCACGAAAGCCATAGAGACGTATAATCTCAGGCAAATACAGTTAAAATACATGATTAAACACTTATAGATATACATTGGAGTTTTTAACAAGTTAAAAATACAAGCCATAATATCCATACTTTATCAAAATACAATTAGGGTTTACTATTACAGAGGAGGTTAATCAAAAGAATATCTATACTAGCTCGACTCTTTTTTCTAAAAATCATGATTCCAAAATATTGTTCCCTGTAAGGAAAACAAAGGTAACGGGGGTGAGCTTTCGCTCAATGAGGTACCAATAGGTCAAGTAATCAGGAATCATGAAAGTACACTTGTAATCAACCACATAGAGATATCAAATGAAGAGGAAGGAACACCACAGTTAAACAGGAAGTAAAAAGGATACAGATGGCTCTCAAGTACCAATCTCCTCTTTTGCCTTACTTGATCCAACCTGTTGACCCTCCGTCAACGTTTAAGGAAACGACCATGATCGTAGACCCCATTTTACACCATGTACCATCCACCAAACATCCCCCTTACCAGGCCCGAATGTCTCAAGCAGAAACAGGAATAGTAATACTCGAGTATACCGATTAGTTAAGGAGATACCATTCCACTCGACAAAACAGCAGACCCAGGATTTGTTACCTAATTGACCAGGCCCTTGCTGGCTCGACTCGAGTAACTAGCCACAGGGTTTGAGCTCAGAAGTTACAGCAAGGTCGTTGGATACAAGCCTCCAAACAACATCAAATCATGTACAAGTAACAGATTGAAATGTATACAGTAACCAGTCAAATAGGCGAGAGAAATGAGTGTGATAAAGTACACCTTCATTTCATCCAGAATAAACAGAAGTCACAGTTATTCAAGACACAAATTGCAAGTACAAGTAAACCAGTTACGCAAGAAGTTATGCGAGTGGTACACTCACCAATCAAATACAACCCTTTACTTGAACCATTTCGAGTCCTGTGGTCACATACTATATTAAAAGACTAGCAAAACGAAGCTAAAATACATGAAGAACTTCAGGTTTTTAAGACTTCATTTCCTCTCACTTAAACCTCACTTCCACTCATAAACCATACCCAAAATGATTTATGAACTCCAAACTTAAAGTAGGAAATGAAAGTAAGGACGGTTCTAAAAGAAAAGAATTTTCTAGTTTTGCGCAACATTATTTGAAAAATCATATCTTAAGCTTCCTAAGTCCAAAATTGATAAACTTTATACTGTCGGAAAATGGATTCAAAGGGTTACAATTTCTTAGAAGACATATTTGTAAGATTCTGTCCCTAAGTCAGTCAAATTCGAGCCTCAAGTTACTGTTTCATCTAGTATTCATAGAAATTGAGAAAAAGGCTGAAATTTTCATGGTAGATAGTATTCTGACTCTAGTTTCAAACGCAAAAAATAGAACTCAATTCTGACTTTTCTACAACAAGATATAGTAGATTTCCTAAGACTGTCCAAGGTTCCCTACGGACAAATTTTCAGCAGCACTTCCTTTGTGTTTACCATTTTTTTCCCAGCCAATTCAAGGCTTCATTCTCACTACAAAACAGCCTCAAATCAAGCATATACATAGCAAGCTAACAACTCACAAAATCAAGCATATAACCATCACCTACTCAAGATAGAAAATGAAACCCTAAGCTGAAATTCCTAATCACAAGCTAGAATTTTCTTTAGGCAAATCAAACTAGGAAAAAAAAAGCTAGATATTGCACATAGCAAAGCTACCAAACCATGGCCAACACTTAAGCATCATATGTGGGCAGAAAATTATCATAAAAATTGAAAATTACTGCAACACTACTTTAACCATGAAACTTTCTCATAAAACTACCAATTTTGCAACCCTAATCCACTAATATGCAAGTAGTAGAAGTAAAGAGGAGTTTCTTGCCAAAGTTACCTTAGAACCGTAAGAAAGATGGAAACTTAGTGCCTTTCCTCCAAAAATCTCTCCACTCAAGCCCTTAATCTTCTCTAGTGAACAACTTTTATAGAGTAGTTTGCAAGATGTTTGGCTAAACTCAAGATTCAAACAAGTTTATGAGATGAAAGATGAAGTTTCTCCTCTTGTTTTTCCCTCCCCAAATTCGGCCACAGCAAGGTGAAAAATGAAGAAAATTTGGTCAATGTTTGGTGTGACAGCCCCACTTCACCCTAAGGCGAACCAAAGGTTTGGCGGACCGCCTGCCCAGCTCTCGCCGGGACTCAGTCATACTTCAATCACATCTGAAATAAAACTACAAGAAAGAAACTGTGTGGTTGTCTATCGCATAAACTTTTGTCCGTACACTTGTTCGATTCCCTCTTTCATTCGCTTGTTTTAATTTGGCTCCATCCGGTTGTGGAGTACTACTTTCATGTGACTGTCTCCTCAGACAGTTGCTAACTTGATGATCACCACTTCCGCCCTTTCTGCCAACAATCATTCTCGGTGTGATTGGCTTTTCTACAGTAGCCACAAGTCAAGTGAGAAGCCATCCTTTGGCTTTCTTGAGAAATTTCCCCATGCCTTATTTGGCTTCCTTGTATAGACCTTTCATCCAACACCCCTAATGTCCATGGTGGGCGGGGTAAAGGGTTCACTTTTTGCACTTTAGAGGGTACTATCGATTCACTAAGTTCCCCAATCATACTACCAGATGCACCTCTTTTCCGAGTTTGGGAGGCTTTTACCTGTGCCTTTGCATTCTCAATTCGTTGGGCTTTCTCAAGGGCCTCCGTAAAAGTATTCACTTGCATCGCCGTTAAGGCCTCCTGAATTTCCAAATTCAATCCCTGTATGAACCGTCTTACTCTCCGCCGTTCTGTGGCCACCAATTCAGAAGCGAACTTGGATAGTTTCGTAAATTTTGTTTCATATTCGGCCACACTTTGAGTTCCCTGGCGTAGCCCAATAAACTCCTCCCCTCTCCTTTTTTGAACTAAAGGTGGGAGGTACTTCTCGTTAAATTCTCTTATGAAATTTGCCCATGTCCACACAGTCTTTTATCATTCCCATTTTGCTTTAATAACATTCCACCACGCTCGGGTCGGTTCTTCAAATTGGAACACCGCAAGTTTACTTGTCTTTGCTCGGTGTAGTTCAAAGTGGTGAAAATATTAACTATGGCCTCTAACCATTGTTCAGCTATGTCCGGATCAGACCCTCCAAGGAATTTCGGAGGTGCAAACTTCTGAAACCTCTCAAGAGCCCGATCTTCTCCTATTTCAGGGTTCTGGGGTTGATTCTGTGAGAACCCGTAATCTTTCCATTTTCTAGGTTTTATTAAATTTCCAGGTTTTCTTATTTTCAATGGTTTGTTTTCTGCACTTTCTGTATCCGGAAAATTTTCTAGATAATTTTTATGAGTAAATATAAGTTTTAGATGATTTTTTCTAGCATTGGTGAGTTTTTAGAAAATTAAGAATAAATAGTGGACGTGGGACCCACTAGTGCGAAAAGTTCGGAAAAATTCGGCCAATAAGGTTAAGTTTTGGATACTGTATATCATTTATCGGGTGTTAAGAGATAAGTAGAGTGTGTGAAGTGATTGATGTGAGAGAGAAAAGAATGATAAGGTTGCATTGAATAGAGTGACACATGTCACTTTCTTATTGGATACCTTTTTAAGAATTACTATTCCAAATTTTGACTTTTGACCAAAGGTTAAATATCTCAAAAATTCATTAAAATTTCCTCATTTTCTCTCCACCATAGCCGGCCCTCTTAAGCTCCAAGGAAGACAAAACTCTTCAACATTCAAGCTTCTAACAAGACCAAATCCACCAACTCATGTGATTAACTTAGTTTTTGCTCCATAAAATCTTACCTTTTAGTGATAGTGAGAGCTTTAGTGAACTTTGTTTGAAGGACTAAGGTGCTCCACATCTTCCTCTCTCTTGGTTCTCGGTTTCCCCTATTCCAGGCACTATTCATCGTTTTTCTTTTTCTTATTATTTTGTTATTTTGGTTCTTGTGGCTTGTCCGAGCGCACTTTTGCATTTCCGAAACGTTTTAGAACGCGTGTAACCGCTCCGTAGTCCTGGCGAGAGCTGGGCAGGCAGTCCGCTAACCCCTTTGGTTCGCCTTAGGGGAAGGTGGGGCTGTTACAGATTCCCAGGTATTTGACCTTGTTGGTCCACCAACCTTGCTAAAATGTTTGTCATTTGTTGAATTGCCGTCGCCATTTGGTCCCCAGCTTCAACTCTCGGTCCTTTCTCTTGTTCAGCTATTGTTTCCTTTTCTTCTCTTGGCTCTTGGGCTCGCTTAGTCCCACGGCCACGACCACGTCCGCGACTATGTCTTCCCTCCATACCCCTTCTTTCTCTCTCTCTCCTTTCCAAAAGGTAATTTAATGAATAAACGCAGTAAGTTGGCTAAAGTAACTAAATTCTAGTACACCGAATACACAAATAGACATATACACACATATCACACCATATATCAAGAATACAGATGATCAAACACACAAATACATATCAAGTTAGACAGATAATCATATACACAAATACCCAACCTAACGTTATGTAGTAACAATATACGGGCGAATCAAAAGAAAAGGCGATATGTTGTCCCAGTCTCAGTTAAAATAACCCCGTCCGGTCTCTCACGTCATTTTCTTTCCAAACTAAACACCTGTTGATCTCTTGTATTCATTCTAGCCAAACGAAGCCTATTCATGTTCCCAAAATGCAAGTCTCAAATACTTAGTACTGCCTCAACTTTGGAGTACTCGCGCACGAGAATCCGAAATAAGATAATTCACATCTCGAACTGGCCAGTCCCAAGAGTAAACTATTTACAATCGAAATTCCTACCTGACGTACCTATCTATTTATTCTCAAATACCATGAGAAAGATTTAGGGCCTATAACATATATAATTCGTAGCTTATGCTCGAACGAGCACTTATTTTTTCATACTTAGTCACCACTTGGCCCAATCTCACTCCGCATAGAGACCACGTGAAGTAGGCTCTGATACCAACTGTGACAGCCCCACCTCATCCTAAGGCGAACCAAAGGGTTCGGCGGACCGCCTGCCCAACTCTCGTCGGGACTCGGTCATACCTCAATCACATCTGAAATAAAACCACAAGGAAGAAACATAATAACAATCCAAAACTTAAAGCAAACTTATGTACATTTCTATCTCAAAAAGGAGTACAAACTCAAATATACAAAGGTTCTCAATTCTTCATACATCCAGCCCGTGCCAAGCGTTAGGGCGAGAACCATTACAAAATTCAAGAAACTAGTCTAGACTAGTCTATCGTCCTTGCTCGCCTTCCCCTGTTAAGGAAAACAAAACTAAAGGAATGAGTTAAAGGCTCAGTGAGGTTCCGAACACATAATCAAGCAATAAGTCCATTGAAAGCAATAATCAAACAATAAGTCAAACCATAAGTCAAGAAACATTTACAATATAAAGCGATAATAACACATTCATTAAAAGGATACGTGGTCACACGGAGCCATCATTCATTCATTCCCTTATTCCTCCAATCATTTAAAAATGCATTTTTATAAGTAAAAACCCCTCATTTTCAATATCAATCGTTCATTCATTTCATTCACTCTTTCCGAATGTTGGCCGGACTCCACCAGACTATAAGATAATACTCAAGTATACTAAACATTCACCCAGAGTCACCAAATCGCCCGATCGAGTCCGCTTCTGGCTCGAGTTGATCAGTAATGAAGGGCAGGGCCCAGTTCAGCTATAAGGCTTACATTCATGCACAAGTAACATTTCAATCATTGAATCATTGAAAATTTCACATTCATTTAGGTCGAGTGCGATAAAGTACACACTCGCCTAGAAAACTCATTTTGACAATCATTAAGAGCACTTAACACATTATCAAACAATTACAACAATCCATGAAGTCAAGGAAAGTATAACAAACAAGAAACACTCACCTATTACCGCAAAAGAATGTCCAAAGACCCTCCGGTTAAAACCCTCAATCACCGATGAACCCTAAGGTTGATCAAAAGCACATATTAAAGGTGAATCGAAGGAAATTCAAATAATTCTTAGCATAACGTATATATATGATTTTGGGAGTGAAAAGGGACATGTAGACCAAAAGACATGAGTAAACATTTGAAGTTCAAAACTGGATATTTATAGCTATGCCTTATGTTTGAAAATGGTTAAAACGGTCACCACCTCCCTCAGGTGGAAAAGTATAAGTTCAGAAGAAAAGCGGTTTATTTATCGCCCTTTAAGAGGGTCTAGGTAGTACAAAACAAAAAAAGTCCAACTTGTTACGAAAATCACATTTCCAAATCCACTTTAACTCACTCAATTTACAAGAAAAGAAATGGACAACATTTCCCCTTATTTTCTTCACTTTCACCCTACAATCAAATACCCATTTTCATAGCAATTAACCATTATCACACATACGGTCCATAAGTAATAAAACACATCCAATTAGGCCACTATACCCTTCATTCAAAGCCAATTAGAAACTTAAGAGCCAACCATAAGAAAGCGCGCAAATCAAACCCTAATCGGAATTTCCGCACAAACCAGAAATTTTCCACAAACAATTGCAATTAACGCACAAAAGCTCCATTCAACATCATTTTTTAATCCATCAATCCAAGACCAACCCATGATTTTATAAATCGGAAATTCACCATAAACTCCTCCAACCCATGAAATCTTCCACAAAACAACATGTTTAACCACTACGAAGCACCAATATACCATTATTAAAACAAAAGGGAACTTTCTTAGCAACTCACCTTATAACTCAAGAAAGCTTCCATTTCGAAAATCACTCCGTCAAAAGCTTTCAACCTCCTTAGTATACCCTTGTGTGGAGTAGTTTGTAATTCCACTGGTTAAAACTCAAGAGTTGAACAAAAATTGAAGATAGAAAATGAAGAGCTTTCTTGGTTTTTCTCTCAAGCTAGCTGGTCAAGCAAGGAGTAAAATGAAGATATTTTGGGCCAAAAGTAGGATAGGAAGGAAGAAAAAGCAGCTAGTCAAAGTTGACTACCGGAGGTGACGTTACAATCCGGCCGGATATAGAGCAGTGGTGAAACTCAATTTTTTCAAAACCCTCAAACAATCCGTCCAACAATCCGGCCAAGATCTGACCGGATTTGCGGCTGGATTTGGTACCAAGCATTTTCAACAGAAATTTTCTTTTCCAAACTCACACGCCGCGTTCGTTCGTAATTCCAACGAATATATATATATCTATAATCTCACGCAAATACACTTAATATACACAACCACACACTCACATTTATAATGAAAACTTCCTTGGAAACATGGATAGCAAAGTTTCACTTAACTAAAACAACGAAAGTGAAAATAAACAAATGGGCTGAGAAAATGTGAAAATTTTTAGGGTTCTCGCATTTGGTTTTAGTAAAGTTAAGAAATACTAGGTCAAAGTCCAACATCCAATGGTTTCTTGACACTTGGCTCTTTAGGGTTTTGATCTTATCTCTTTGTCTACCAAGGTTAATCTATCTAGTTAACTTCCAATTATCCCTTAGCACCTTATAAACTAATGTCCCTTTGTGAGGACCCATAAAATTTTCTTATTTAACATTCTTTTATTTTATTTCGTCAAATTCAATTTTCCTTTTGTTTTACCTTATTATACTCATTTACTGGGTATTTTTATAAGAGAATATAGTTTTTGAATTATTTTTCCAAAATAAGTTAGTTTATGGCATATTAATAGTGTATGAGGTATGTGGGACCTGCTAGAGCGTTATGTGCGTTAGATTTCGATAAAAAGTGGAATTTGCATAAGGGGATATTATTATACATGGTGCTAAGAGATAATTAGAGATTGTCTAGGTCAATTATCATTGGAGGTTAAGAGGATGAGATTAAACATAAAATGTGCTAAGTGTCATGACTCCATTGGAAGTTGGACTTTGACCCATTTTTCTTCACTTTACTAAAACTAAGTTTGACCTCAACTTTTCTTCACTTTTCCTCTTCTTGGTCAGCAGCTTTTGAGAGAAAAACAAGAGTGAAACATTTTATTTTCATCTTTCTTTCTTGCTGTAATCTTGAGTTTCAATCATGGGTCTTGAAAATCAATCCATAAAAGTGAATCTCTAAGGAAGCTTAAGGGGTTTTGTGGAGTTATTTTTGAAGGGAAAGTGTGGAGCTACCATCTTTCTAGTATTTATAAGGTAATTTTCCAAGAAAATCTCTTTTACTTCTAATAATTGTATCTTGGTGGTTTAAAGTTGTTAAATAGGTAGTTTTATGGGAAAATGATGGCTTGAGGTGGTGTTATGAAAATTTTCAGTTTTATTAGCAAATTTTCTGCCCTATTATGAAGCTTGATGCTTTGTGATGTGTATTATTGAGCTTTTATATGCTAGTTTTAGTTGCATAAAGGAATTTCCAGCTTGTGATTGAAATTTCAGATTTAGGGTTTCTAAATTGGCCTTGTTTGTGGTTGGTTTTGGAGCTCTCACTTGGTAATATATGAAGGGGTATTTAATATTTTATGATTTGTATGTGAATTTGTGTCTGAATTAGGATGAGATTGGGTGGATGTTAGATTGGAAAAGTAAAGGAAAACAAAAGAAATTGTTGCTGAAATTTTCGCAGGGCCCCTTGTGCAGTTTTGGGAAATTTACTATATCTTGATGTAGGAATATTGGAATTGAGTTGCGTTTGCTATGTTTTCAACTAGATTCATAGGGCGTAAATTTCAGACTCTGGTTCCGTCTGGGTGGTTTATGGTGATTTTTCAAAGTTAACTGAAATTGTATACCTGTTCTGTGTTTTACTGGATAAAACAACAATTTGAGGCTTGAATTGGACTGGCTTGTGATCTGAATCTTATAAATGTGTCTTCTGAGAAATTGTACCTCTTTGAGTCTACTTTCCGATGGTATAAATTTTATCAATTTTGGACTTAGGAATCATGAGATATGATTTTTCAAATGGAGGTGCGCAAACCTGGAAAATCCTGTTTTTCTTAGGATCACCCATTACCTTTTTCTCTAAAAGGGCGCTTTTATCTCCTTGTACTAGTAGTTAACTCGGAGAGGCATACGACTTGTAGTCGAGCCTCATTTATGCATTCTGTTTACTGGATTCGTGACTGTAGGAACTATAATTGCTTTCCCTTGGTTATTCTAGGGTTTCTCGGTGATTAAAGCCCTGCTTTGGGTGAAAACTTTGAAATATCTGTACTTGAACTGGTGAGTGTACTACTCCCTTGAATTATTGTTAAACTAGTTATCTGTACTTATACCTTGTTACTTGAATGCCTGCTTATCTTGTACGAGACGAGAGTGTACTTTATCACACTCGTTCGCTGGCTTGTGTGACTTGTTACCTCTGTATACCTGAACATGTTACCTGTGCCTGCTGTGATGTCGTTTGGAAGTGTATCAAACGACCTTCTTGTTAAATTTGAGCTCAACCTCATGGGGAGTCAAATGAATTAAGCCAACAAGGGATTGGTCAAGGAAAATTGACAATCCATGGGTGCCGGTTCTTGGGAAATTTTAGGGTATTGGAGACCCTAGATTTCCGGAATACTCAAGTATTACCATTCATATTCTTGTTTGGCGTTCGGGCTCGGTGAGGGGGTATGATTGGTGGACGAAATTTGGCATTAAAGTAGTGTTCTACTAGACTGGCTCCTTTATTTGAAAGTTGACGGAGGGTCAACGTAGTTGGATCAAGCACTGCAATGGGGATTCGGCTCCCGAGAGCCGCCTGTATCCTTTGATTCGTGGTGTTCATTCATTTCCTTTATTTGATGTATTTATGTGCATTAAAAGAGAAATCTTATGATTTATGACTGTTTATACTTTTGGTACCTCACTGAGCTTTTAGCTCACCCGTTCCCATTATTTGTTTTCCTTACAGGAACAACTTTTGGAACCATGTTTTGAGAAGCGAGTAGAGCTAGTTAGACATTCATTTGTTCTTTTGAATAGCTCATCGGAAGTTGAAAACCCTAAATGTATTTTGATTCCAAGTTTTCCCTTTTTGACTTGTAATGTTTATGAACGTGGAGTTATAAAAGTGTTTTCTCTTGTATACGTGAACTACTTTCTTTAGTAATGTATTTTCATGAGTGTTGGATAAAGTGTACATTTTAGTTTTTTTCTCAATTTGCATGCTCCCCTAACCCTTCCCTCACATATTTAGGGCTGCATTCTCATTTTAGACTAACTCATTTGCATGCATAGGTTAGGGAGTCACCCTTCTAGTAAGGGAAACAGACGAGTTTGGCTACACATAGCCTTAGCACCCTTGTTTTCTTTTCTAACCAAAAGGCAAATCAAAAGTCACAATTTAGGGTCTCCCCGTACCCATCTTGCTCGCATTCCTCTAGGGCTCATACATTTCTAAGGCACATTACCATTTGCACTCTCACTTACACACTATCATTTTTTCACCCACTATCACTTCACACACTCTCTCACCATCTTACCACTTTGCACACTATCACCTTATCCACTTTATCATTTTGCATACTATCATTTCACTTTACATTCTCTCACATTTGCACACGTGCACTTTTATATACTCATTTGCACCATTGCACTTTACACACCCATTTTCACATTTGCACTTTGCACATTTACACCTAGCACTCGCTTTTACACTCAAAAGACATTTTCGCACACACTTATTTTTCCTCATGATTATTCGAGCATTCATTTGCATTTATTCGTGACCTCTTTGAGGATTCACCATTGGCTATCACAATTCATGTGATTAGGACCAATTGAGCCTCAAAAGAGACATTTTGTCCCATTCGAACCAATCATTAAATTTAGGTTTGCATTCATGTTAGACACATCCAAAATGCAATACATCTTTTGGGTAGAAATTAGGAAAATTGTCACTAAATCATGCAACTAGCTAGGCTAGGGTAAAATGGTGCCTTAGACTTCGTCTTTGCCTTCCCTTTTATCAACCGTGACCCCCGAACTCGTCTCTTTGATATTCGTAGACTAGGAGTCCTCTAAAAAGATTTTACTTCATTTTTCAAAACTACTTTTTGGGTAACTTCGTACATCCCAACTCAACACCAAGTGGCGACTCCTGTTTAAAACCTTTTTAGATTATCATTTTGGCCAAACCGTCGTATTTTAAAGTCCCATGGCCTTTTCCTTTACTTCTCACATTTACATGTTTCACGCACACTACACATTATGATTTTCAAACAACTTTACTTTAATTTACTTTTTCTCAAAAAATGGGGTGCGACAGCTTGGCGACTCCACTGGGGACTTCCTAAGTGGGTCCGAGCACTTGATTTAGTTACATCCCAACGGTGTTTGGGGAATCGCTCGAGCCACCAACAAGGAACCTTGGGAGTGATGACCTTTGGTTTCCAAATCTGAAGGCTCGGGGACCTTAAAACCTATCGAGTCTAGATGCATTAGTGAGCCAATACCTCATGCATCTATGATAGTTTATCTAGGGTAGAGTCTGCCTTACCCTATTAGGGACACTATTCACGAGGGGAGGGATCCAACCCCTTTATTCTTTTTATTGATTTATCTCTTTGTATTGCTTTGCTACAAATGTGTTATGTGTATTTGTCTAATTAAACTAACTTTTCGTGATTTTTGTCTCCATTGCATTCATAAGCCCTAGAAAATAAGAGTCCTAGCATGGTACTCTCTAGGAGTCTACCCTATTTGATGTGACACGTTTAAATTCAATACTTCACATTTGCAGCATAAATACATTTCATTTTAGGCTCACCCCGGCATACAAAAAGGAGTTCCTTTAGGACACATTTCATTGGTGTACTGCATATTTAGTCGCTTTGATAAACTGGTATCATGCATCCACCTTAGAAGGGAATGCTATTTAGGGAATCCTGTGTTAGAAACAAACCGCCTTATGTCTCGGATATACAATCCAAAGAGGCTTACATGTTTGTATTTCCTGTACCATCCAAAGGAGTAGTGTACGATGTAAGGTAGGATCTGATCTTTTCAAAGACGGCAAAGCAATTTTTGCACATTAGAATATGGGCATCTAACAATCATCTTTTGGCCATTTTAAACAAAATTGGTAAAAATTCCCTTGCATAAAGGACATTAATTTGAAGAAATTCACAAATGATTCCTCATTGTTGAGATGATAAATATACAGGCCAAATCTTGATTTTAAGAGGCTCATAGACTAACACATTGCAATGATTTTTTGAAACTACCAATGGGTAGATAATTCAATCGATTTTTGAATAAACCATCAATTTCATCCAACCCATTTTGTCAATTCATTCAATTTTAGGACAATCTAATTATTTTTGAATAAATCATTAACTCCATTTCATTCATTTGGCCAATTTACCCATTTTTAGGGCAATCAAATTGATTTTGAAGAGATCATCACTTTCATTCAATTCAGTTGACCAGTCTAACTATTTTTAGTGCAATTCGGTCGATTTTGAATAAATTATCGATTTCATCCTATCCATTTGACCCGCTTTTTCCCCTTTAGGGTTTAAATCTAAGGTTCACTGAATAAATTAATCGAGACATTGCAATATCTTTTACACATAATTTTATGTGTTGATCAAAGCAGTCAATCCATTCGGACTTCGTCCTCATTTTTTAGGACAAATGTCTCTTCTCACTCCAATTGGCCAAATTTTTCAAATCATTTTTCATTCAATCAGTTGATCGGATTCATCATGTATTGTATGGTGCCTACCCTAGAGGATTGCATTTTTATGTTAGGCCTACCCTTGGCATAAAAGGGCTCCCTAATAGGACATGCACTCCGATTTTATAGTCTTGCTTACTAACTCGGGGTATTTTTTTCTTTTGTTTTTCCCCCTCCCCTGCATTCATAAAAATGCTTTAATAAGGTGAAAAATATTTTTCTATGTCTAATAAAATTTGAAAATTACAAGTATTACTTGATTCTTGGGCAGGCCTTGCAAGGAAAACATGAAGGATCTATCTGGAAGCGTTAGACTAAAGCCTCTAAGAGATTTCATAATTGTTTTTCAAAAAAAAATATTCTGTATATTTGATTTGTTAATACATTTTTGTCCCAAAAGAAAAGGAGACAAAAAGTGTATATGTGGAGCTCTTTAGAAGTTTTTCTCTTCTCATTTGTATTATAATTGAACGAGAAATTTTGTTTTAAACTTTTTCAGCAATTATTGCTTTGTATATATTCATGTACATTTCATTCTTTTACTCATTGGAGATTTCATGATGAATTTTAAGAAATAAGACTAAATTGAGATTTTTTCAACGTCTAGCCTGAAAATTCACAAGTGTATGCTTTCTAAAATCTTTACGTACACTAGATTGGTGATCCGAACTGTACAATAAGAGTGCTCAAAATTAAAAGAGGTCACTCGAAAGGCCCAATGAGATACCTTTTTTCCTTCACTGTACAGTTCACATTTTTGCCCACTTCTATAGCCCCAAAATAAAATCAGTCACATTGATTGATAAATTGCAAATTGGGGCAATCTTTGCTTGAAAATGTCCACTGTGTCTATGTGAGGACCTGAAATTTTTTTTATTATTTATCGAATATTACAAGTTTACTTAAATATTTATTTACTCATTTTCTCCGAATTATTTATTTCGACAATTTGAAAATTCATTTATATGGAACAACGCCACTTTTATATTTTAAAGTGTTTTGTTGGAAAATTCACTTTTCGAAAATTCGTTTAGTTCGGAATAACGAGTACACGTTTTTCTAAGCTATACTTGAATCAGGAGTGTATTAATATTGGAGAATTAAGAATGATCAATAATAGATTAAGAAAGGTTAAGTGAGGAATTAATACTCAATTCACGTGAGGACTCGCAAATTTATGTATTTTAAATTCCTATTTCTCGCTTATTTAATTATTTACTTGACCATTTGCTCCAAATATTATTTTCTAACCTCTTTAGACCTAATTACATGGATTTATAGCTTTGTTATACTTTTAAAGTGTCTCGTTTCAAAAACTAATTTTTGAAAGCCCGTTAAGTGAAAATAGCGAATGCGCGTTGGAAATACTAGTCGATTTAGGGATATAATGAGTTTGAAAAATTGGAAAATTGTACATTAGTCTTGAAATAGGTATTTTATGTTTAAGTACTAAAGTATTAGTTAGTAATACTATCGTTATAAAATTTTTTTGGAAGTTTCACTTTATCGAGCTTAAATCGGAAGTACACGTTTTTACGCACGCGATTAATTGAGGTACTTAAGGCTATTATTTTTGGACTATTAAGAGTGAATAACAATAGTATGTATACAAGTGCATTAGAGGTTTAATGCACTAGTGAAATAAACTCGAGAGGAATCGAGCACGAAGCGCGCGTGTACGCGCACTATCCTTAGTTGACTTTTGGAGCATTTTGGGCCACACATTATTAAGCTTCTCATGGGTACATCACATTAGATCAAAACCCTTCAATTCATCATCTAAAGTGGCGTGCAACACTCTCATTTTCTTGCTCTAAGACAGCCGTGCACCTCAAGAAGAAAACCCACCAAAGTTCTTCATTTTTCCCTCATCAAATCTTCACTAATCCTTCACCAAATCACACCAAAATTTCACCATACATAGCTAATCACTTGGAGACTACACTAAGCTAAGAAAAAGGGCTGTTTTTACGATTTTCTTGGGCCAAGGAGGGACCGAAAATTTCTGCTTTGGACACCAAGTAAAGTAAGTAACGATCAACTACCGAAATCTTGATTTATGGAAGTTCTAGTACTCATACAAACTCATGCATGCAAGTGGGTAGCATTATTTTGAGGAAAAAATTGTTATGTAGGCTCTATGAACTCCCACTTGGATTGGATGGACTGATTTGGTGAATAATGATGAAATTAATGTTGGTTTAGTGCTTAAATTAGTGGATTAATGTTGTATTGTTGGTAGAAAATCAAAGGAGGTGCTTGGGGCAAAAGTGACCGTTTTACCCCTGCCTTGTCCGACCACTTTTGTGCAAAATTTTGAGGTTCTAATGGCTTGATTATGTTGTTTACATGTTATATTGGTTGTGTAAAAAGTTTCATTAAAAAATAACTTGATTTGGTCACCCAAATGTTGGATTTACGAAAGCTTAGAAATCTGAAAATTTATCCCGTATTCACCCAGGCAGTGTATTTGTTTCGGCTATATCTTTTTATTCCGATGTCTGAACCGAGTACCGTTTGTGGCACTAGAAACTAGACATTCCTAACTTTCTATTGGTACAAAATGCACATTCTGGTTGCATTTGAGTGAGCCAAACCATTCGTTTGAAATCCACTGTCCTGTTTCGTTGCTTCCTAGAAGGCAGCACATGAGCTGCAAATTGATGCTCACGAATGAGCTATTTATGGACAGATTTTGAAAATGGTTTTTTCTGAGAAAATATATCCTTATGAGTCTATTTTCTAACGCCACCAACCACGCTCAATTCCGAGTTGAATTGAGTGATTTATGATCGAAATTCAAAACTGACTTTGTGAACGAAAACAGTATTTTGGACAGATTTGAAACTAACTACGGTTTGGGACTTGTTATCCAAAGCTTCTTATTGTAAATCATCTATCGAATGCACCTTGAACATATTTTGGACATTTCCTACTGGAATAAACCATGTTTGAGATGTTTCTTGACCAAATGTTTGGAAACGCCAAAACGGAAGTTCAAAGGTAGCTTAGCCTTCGAATTTCTTGTGATTTCAACGGTTTTGTTAACCCACTTTTTGTGCTTATTTATCCATAAAATTTGGTAGAGGAACAACCCTTATAGGGCAGTATTATACTACTAATTTTGGTGTTATTCTGAGGCCGTTTCATTGCTCAACTAAACTTCCAAAGTTCGTGACTTGATTTTAGAAAACCCTTGTTTAACAAGGAAATTTGAGTAACTTTGAGCTACCATATCTTGGTGCTCGAAACTTCAATTCTCATTCCACTTGTTTTGTTTTAAACCTGGATTATAACTCTAATAGAGTTCTAAATTTCAAAGACTAGTTGAAATTGAGTGAATTTTTGCCGAATTTCCAAAGTTGGCTAAAAACCAACCCCGAAAGCTGTCTTTATGTTCAAAACAGCAACTTTGAGCCAATTTTTGATACTTTCCGTCTAGAATCATGGGAAAGTGTATTCTATAAACTTTTAGCACCTTCGAAGAGGTTTCCAACAGTACCAAGTTTTCCAATTTTGACTTGTAAAGTGTGAGATACGATTTTTCTAATGTATCGTATCAAAATTGAAATTTTCCGAATTCCAAGGAAATGGAGTTTTTCAAGTACTCCTTATTCCTTCGATATTACTTGAATGTTTTATACTTGATTTCCAAGATGGAAACTAAATTTCTCTTGTACTTTGAAACCCCACTTGAGAGCCTTGATTTAGGATCAATAGGGCTTGTTTCACGAGACTTTCTAAGATTGTACTATGGTACGATCTTCTTTAATAGTAGGGGTTTGTAAATGATAGTCTATTGTTAATTGCTCAGGCACACAAGAGGACCTTCAAGAGGATCCAACAGTGAACGCCTAAAGCTCCGAGGGACATTTCTTCCTCATTTTTTATATTGGTGAGTGTCAAGTGCATGATTACTTGAACTCCTACGAACTTGATACATGCTTACCTGTTATCAATGCTTTGAGATTTCGAAAAATGGAGTCGAGTGTGTACTTTATCGCGGTCGTTCTCATTTGAAACAATGATTTATGCTTCAAATGCTTGAATATATCAATTGATGGAATGTGTCAAATGATTGAATTACATGAAATAGTATGCTATGGCTGCATACGTCTTTGGAGTGAATCTCCTCGACGCACAAATGTACATGGGGGATGCCCAAACTCATAGGCCGACCTTGGACTCGAGCTAGCATGAGCTTGGTTGGGAACCTTGGCGAGCCATGAGACAAATAAACTCGACCTAATGAGAGGTCTTGCTTGGCATACTCGTGGAGTATCGCCTTATAAATGTCTTGCAGGCCCGGTGTAGTGTACGGTGGACAGAGGGAAGTAAGTGGTGATTTACGGAATAGAAATACCGACCCGGTTGACGGAGAGTCATCGCGGGAAGGTATACGAATGAACCTGGCAAAGCATGTGGAACTTAACTCCTGAGAGCTGCCATATCCTTGAATTGTTTCTGTTTACATTTCATTGGAATTGTCAATTACTTGTACTTTATCTTTTGACCTGTTATTTGGGCTTGTTACTTGGACTATGTACTTGCATGTATGATCTTGGCCTCACGAGCGTTTCGCTCACCCTGTAGATTTGTTTTTCTTAACAGGATTGGGCATGGAATGAGACTTGGAGGAACCCCTTTTGATGTACTTTTGGCATAGGATTTCTCATGTATTTTGGGCTAGACCTCTTATTGGTTGTACTTTTGGAAATCTGATGTATGATTTGGATATTTGATGTACCTGGATGTTGTATATTTTGGGTATTGATATAACTTTTGGGAATTTGATGTAAGGATTGGATAATCATTATATGTATATTGTTAAGTTTGAAAGTTTTCAGCACTTTCTTACTTATCTGGTGTTGTTGAATAGTATTGTACTAAGCTTGAATGGATATTGCCATGAGTCCTGGCGAGAGCTGGGCAGGCATCCCGCGGATACCCTCTGGTTCACGTTAGGGAGAAGTGGGGACGTCACAGTTGGTATCGGAGCTTAGGCTTTAGATCTCTGTAGTGTATCCTAAGTTTGAAAGTTTAGGATGCCGGACTGTAAAACTAGTTGGGAAGTTAAGTGATCACTTGTGAAAGTGAAAATTAGAACCTAGGTTTGAATTAATGGATGGCAAGGAATCTTGATCTTGTGTGATACATTTGGGATAGTATGAAGTGATCAAATCTGGTTTATTTAGTGTATTTGGATCTACATGAGTTCTTACCTTTAAGGGTAAGTTATGTGAGGTAAGTGTGATATTAAATTGTCTTGGGGACGCCTTCCGGTGGTCCATTATTGAGAGAGACCTAAGGGAGCATTGGAGAGATAATCCAATTTGCTAGACTAGAACTTCACGTGATTTTCAAAGGACTTGCTCGCGTCCAAATGTGGGGGTGTTAATAGTGGTCGATCATCTAAAGTGGCTGTCCGAGGAAACTAGGGTAGTTCGAGAGTTGAGGGCAATTGTGGATGCCTAAACTGCTAGAATTCCTGAAGTGGAGAATGAGGTGCTTGAGGAGCGAGGAAGACAAAGGCATCTTGTGAGAAGCTTTAAAAAGCAAAGAACCGACTTGTTAGGGTAGTACACGAAATTAAAGACAGGATGGATAAGTCGATGGCTGGATGTGTTACCTTGGTTGAACAAGTGGAAGATGACAAGATATTCGGTAAGGGACATGAGATCTAAAACTCCTAGTGCTGGAAATGAAAATGATCATACGGAGGTAGTGAAGACTTTTGGCTCCGCCAATCACTAATCTAGTGATTTAAACTATTTTAATAGTTTTTGCCAAAGATAAACGGGGTGGCGTTCGCTTAAAGGCCATTACATTTTGTATCTTGTTTCACTATATTTCCTACCTTGTGAGGCGATTAAACGCTACTCATGACATGTTTGACTTTACTGCTTTATGATTTCAAATCCATAATTGGGTTGTACACATTTGCGATTATTTCAGTGTCTTCCCTTTTATTTTTGTATCTGTTTGGTGTGATAAAGGTGTCACTTTTAAACTCCGCTTATGTGCGCTCACTTTATGTCATGCCTTTAAACATGTTAAATTTATGGGTGGCCAAAGGAGTGGAAAAGGATCGAGGGCGAGGGGTTAAACAACTCCAAATTCAAGGGGACGAATATAGAGCGACTGCTGGACTGAACCCGAAACTTAGAAATGAAGGAAACAATCACATAACTACTGCTATTGACCATATGATTGATGTCCCAGCACGATTGATTAAGTACTAAAGCTCTAGACTAATAAGCCAACCTAAAAATCAAGAGAGATGTGCACTACAAGAAATTTGGTCATCAGTGACAACTGATTATTATCACAGAAAATGTAAAAGTCGTCACTAACGTGTTTTACTGACAACATTTTAGTTGTCACAAAGTCGTCAGTGAATCTCTGTCGGTAAAGGTACACAGTCACAACATTAAATGTCGTCAGTAAATGTTATTCATTAGTGACAATATTTTTTGTCAATAATAAATACATATATAGTGACGACATCTCACCTTATCAATGATGCTCGTAGTAGTGTCGTCAGTAAAATCCTTTTCATAGTTGCCGTTGGTATTGATTGGTTACTCACAACTCTTTAGAGTCGTCACTAAAAATGGCTCTTTACTGACAACATTTATTATCACTATATACCTTTTTGTTATACACCCTATTTAGTGACAACTTTTTGTTGTTAGTGGAGAAATCTGATTAGTAACAATATATTGTCACTATGAAACCCGATACAAACGATTGTCCTAAAAGCAGCCAATCCAACAATACATCAAATTAGAACCATATAAGGCCTGCTAATTAATATCTAAAAGCATCCATTATACTAAAAAGGAATCCAACAATTCATCAAATCAAAAGAACCATAAAAGGCCTGCTAATTAATAGCTAAAAGCATCCATTATGCTACAAAGGACCAAAATATAATGTTTAAGTTCAATGTCATCCTACAAATACTACAATAGAAGTGGTACTGTGTAACCCAAATTGTTCATGCAAAGTCAATCAAGTTTACAAAAAGCATCCGAGCCTCAGAAGTCATAAAAACTTCCAAAACACTTCACGAGCCAAAAAAGAATCTTTATCTTCATCCTTCTTGAGTCCACTTAGTAGCTGTGAATTTTGCACAAAATCTGACATAGTAGCATTTGTCTGCATAAAGTAGTATAACAATAGTAAGTAACAAGCATTTTGAAAAGGAAAAAAATCTTAGATTTACTTATCACAAACTCAAATAATGAGTAGGAAATTATTAAGGAAAAGAATAAAGAAGGTGAAGAATTGTCATAACAAGAACAATATCCCAAATGAACTCAAAAGTTAGCTATTAAAGTATTAGTAATGTCAATAACTTATTTATATTCTATATGTTCTACTGAAGACAAAGGATTGTTACTTATAAAAATTAGCCATGGATAACATAAAACAATGATTCGCTGCAAATTGCTGTGCTACAATAACTTGATTAAGTTCATTCTTCAACCCGTAAAAGGTTATTTTAAATTAGCTTACTACCCAAAATTAAAGCATCTATATAAATGCCCTCATTAAGTCAATTGGGCAGAAAATTATGTCCATGATTCATATTGCACTTGATTTGTACTATTACAAATCTACCTTATTAAAAGTATGATCAGAAAAAGGTTTTGCCATGCATTACGAGCATATGTGCTCTCATTACCTTGCTGCCTAGCTTCCAGTTGTGTTTAGAGATTTAAGCAGGCTCTACATTTCATTCTGCTGTTTCTGCATCTAAGTTTGTTGGCTCACAAGTGTTTCCATCAGTTGCTGCTGAGATTGGATAGTCATTTCCAATTAAGTGCGCATGTGGTCACAAAAACAAAGGAAAAAGGAAAAAAAGAGAGTTCATGTTAACTCGCCTTAAAGTAAAAAATGCAGCTATATGACAATCTCCTAGTGAGACATTGAGCCTATGTCAGTAGCTTCAATCACTGCAAAAAAGCTAATAATCACAGTACAAACAATTTAAGTTTTGGGAGTTTAATTCACATCAAATTGTACATATGCAGATTGATCTAGCAATACCTACAACTATCAATCTGAATAGAGCATTATTGCTCAAAAATTAAAGGATAGTCAAGCATAGTCATTACAATCAACTTTAGTCAAGCGTAATCTATATTTGAGCTAACCAGTCGTAAATGATTTTTATTAACTAGGGATGACTATGCTCTAGAGATTATTTCAACTAATCAAAATAATCTATGCTCCAGAGATGTCTTTTTAACAAACAAAAAATAGAACATTTAGAGGATTAAATGAGACAAAATAGACCAAACAAGTTGCTAGATGGATTGCACAACTTTTTTAGAAATTAAGAGTAAATAGATGGATTGCACAACTTATTTGTGCTTAGTTTAATCTGTCAAAACCAAATCAAGGCATGTCCTGGTGCCAATACCTTTTGCTCTTCATGGTATTTTGTAGGCCTTGTCCATAAGTCGCTCGTTGACAGAAGCTAAATTTACAGCAGAAAATGGACAAGTTAATTGCAGAGAATTACTCAACTCAGTGATCCAATCTGTACAAGAAGCCGGTGGATTAATTGATTATGCAGAGGTCAGGCATCATACGTAATTACATGAAAGTCTATACTACAATGCAACTTTTCTACAAAAATTCTGTTCAAAGCTGTATTTACATTAAATAAATAGATAGCCGTTCTAGTTGCCACTTAGCATATATCACTTTACTCTGGTATAGACTTGTAACAAATTAACTTTGCTTTCCTAAGACTAAAAAGTACCTAATAGTTAAGTGAAAAGCTATTGAGCTGATAAGCTCTCAATTAATTGAATGAAAAATAAGATAAGGATGAATTTTTCACCGCTCAGAATATGCAAAGGTGAACTCCATGATCCACCTATAAGACACAACTATGTATGTATCTATCTATAAAGTCATCTCATCTTAAACTTCATGCCTCATTCTTAAGTGATTCAATCTGAGTTGGTTAATTATCCACAGTGAAATTACAGCAGCACTATATATCAATCTTAAATAACAAGCCAAACTCCTAGTAGGTAAATACTAAATTGAACTAACTTGTGAAAGCTTTTAGCTAGCTTTCCATTTTAGGTTAATGTGCTCGAGCTTTTCTTGTATCAAGGCATACAAGTTAAGACCCAACTAAAATGTGACTAATTCCATATCAATTCCACTATTTTCCTATTGTCAAGACTATTTCAAGTGATTCTTTTAAGTTCATAAGACCCCAGATGAATCAGCAGATTATCATGATCACTTAATATTGTTTGGATAGCCATAGGTCTATAGCAATTGCCTTTCCTTGTATCATTTCCAACATCTTTTAAGTGAAGTGACATAATACAGTAATAGGAACACAAAGGACTCGTATGGTAGACATAATACAGATTGACCTAACTATTAAGTGAAGTGACAAATTTGACTATATATTTAGATGTTTAGAACAACAGGAGGAATACAAAGGACTGGTATGGTAATGGTTGAAGTTAGTATCATAAAGCCCACCATCAAGTCCATCTTACAAAAATCTATTTTTTCCTTTTTTTCTTAATGAGATCCCTTTTTGGGAAATAGGAAAAAATTACCACTCCAAATCAAACAAACAAGAAACAGGGCCATACACGCTTTGGCAATGTGAAGGAGAAAGCACACTCCAACTAAATAAATAGTTTATTGGTGAAATTCCCATTACAGTTAACCAAATTTCAACAAAACAAAAGATATCTTTGACAGTACAAAAATTTTCACCAAACCTTGTACCTATATCTTGAGCTACTTATCCACTTAATTAAATCCCGAATCACTATTTTTCATTTCCCTCTTAACCCAACACCATTCTACCAACTAGTTTCCTCGCATGCAACCACTTACTACCAAAAAATTCACAAAATCACTCCTAATTCTCTTCCATTCCCACTAACACAAAAAATGAAACACTAAATTTGCCCTCCTAGGCCCATCACAAATCGGTATGTACCCACAATCGAATCTCTCTAAAGCCCCTTGTTTTGTATAAGAAAAAGTTGGGAAAAAATTTTAGGGTAGAAATCCACAACAAAACAAATTCCACAATCAGGAGATGACTCCATCCATAAATCAAAAGAAACCCAAAAAAATTGGAGAGAAATTTTTAGCAAAAAATTAATTAGGGCAAAAAATTTGGGAAAATTTTCAGGAGAAAAAAGAGAAAGGGCGGACCTTCTATTGTAGAGTGTTGGTGGTAGAGGAAGTCTTCGATTCAGCACTGCAGAGCCATAATCAATCAACAGATATAAGGAGGAGAAGTTCTTCTATTTTGTTTGGCAAAGATGAAGAGATGAAGAGGGAGAAACTCATTTTGGTTCTAAGTGTTGGGCGTATAGTGTATAGTGAAAGAGTACTAGGAGCCGGTCTTGATTTCTAAGTGTTTTATGTACACCCGCGCCTCTTCTTTGTTTACTCACTTTTAATGAAATTTCAATTCCTTAGCTTCCCCCCATTCTTGTTTAGTTGCAAAATTTCAAATAAAGTTTTTTAGTTTTACTTTTTAGTTGAAGTATAATTTTAGTAATATATTATTAATTTATATTTGTTTATGCCTTTTTGAAACTATTCATAAAGGATGAGAAATTTGCTGCATTAATACTAGTGGTAAATGTACATTTTTCTACTTCAAATAGTTCGCTTTTTCATGATATCAAATAGCTCATCCAGTGTTAATATTCACGTCACTGTCTAGAAATTGTGAAATTACTACAACTTATTTATGTTTCTTTCATTATTTTAGCCTAATAGTACAGTAGTATTTTCAATTATTTTACATTGAGAAGCACGAATTTTGATGGCTATTCTTGCTTTAAATTATTGTACGATAACCTGAAACTTGTCATAAAACATGACTTTTTGCAGTGAATTAGACTTTTGTCAAAAATTACCTTGTCATAAAAAGTACCTTTTGCAATACCGTAGTTCTTAAAGTCAACTCTTTCTTATTAAAAATATTTTAAAAAAAAGATCAATTAGATAGGAAAAATATTTTTTCATAAATAATTCATTTACTATTAGTCAAACATAAAACTTCACATTTAATTTATTACCTTTGACTAAAAAATAAATAATTAAAGCAATAAATTGATTTAATTAATTAACTAAAGAGTTTAGGATTTATTTGCTTTAATAACTAGTTCAATTTACAAACTCTTACAGCTTAACATTTTTCAAATATTGGGAAATTAACTACAAAATTTCTTTAGTCCTTTTTCCTTTAACAAGTCATTCTTTGACAAATTAATATGACCAATTTGACTAAACTAGTCAAATTGCGAATTCATATGAAAATCAAGAGGCTCGAAATTGTATGATAGTCAACCGGTTTCATTAGAAACAAATCAATATTAATATTAATATATTGCCAAAGTTGTAAAAATTCTAAGATTGTTTAGTAACAACATATAATTATCACTAAAGCTATCCATTATTATAGTGACAACAGAGAGTTGCCAGTAACGAAAGTACACAAGCTTCAGTGATGATATTGCAAAGTTGTCAACAAAAATAGAGCTAGTAATAGTGATGATATTCATCAAGTCGTCACTAAAAGTATTCACCAATAACTCCGGCTCTCTTGGATCTTGTTAGAGGGAATATGTTTGTGATGACAAATACAAGTCGTCACTAATTAGTTAGCTCTATGAGACATTTGTGATGACTTTCAAAGTTGTTGATAGAGGACCTCATTCTGTGACAACTTTTCTATTGTCACTAAGAAATATTGTCACTGATGACCAAATTTCTTGTAGTGGTGAAAATGGAACGATTCTTGAAGTTCGCCTATTTAGGTTTCACGGAGAATCTAATCTCGAAATAGTAAGATTGATTTGAGAAGAAAATAATAAGGCACTAGTAAGAACAAGAGCTTATGATTTCTTCTCGAACAACTTTATAGATAAGTTTTGGAAAGTGAACTAAGACATAGAACCTTCATATTAAGAAATAAGGCCCGGTATCTTGTTGTGGTTGTAAATGATGATAGTATCCTCGTGGAAACCTAAGAACTTACTCGTATTAAGTAGAGACTAGTTAAGATTTATATGCCGAGGTAACCTATAAGCGAAAGAAAACAAGAGTACTACGGCTCGAGCTTCCATTATGAATAGCTATTCATTTTGATCCTTTGATTTGCCTGGCAGGTTAGCACTTGACTTAAGCCAATTGGTAAGATGACTACCTTGGAAGAAATGCATAAAGAGATGAACATTCTTCGAAATGAGGTAGAATTTCAAAAGAAACTGGTTGACTACTGGGAAGGGCGGTGGAAATAGGAATATGTAGAGAAAACTGAGTTGCTACGTAAAAATGTAGAACTGGAGAGGGAATACAAGGAAAATCCTCAAACTGGTCAAGCCGTCACTTCTCACGCAAGTTGTGGATACTGTGGCAAGATGAACCACACTGCAGACAAGTGCTGGATAAAGCAAGGAAAGTGTCTGGGTGCGGTAGTATCGAGCATAAGATTTCGAATTGTCCCGGTACATCTAAAAAGAGGAAATACTCAGCAGCCAGCTAGATTCGCCACAAAGTAATCTAGTGCCAAAAAGGTGTCTAAGTGCAAGAAGTTTTTCGAGTGGGGATAGATAACTTCACTTGAGGGATAGAGATTGTAACTTTACCCTAGACTAGACTGGCACTTTTGGAGATTTAATCTTTTGTATAAGGGAAAGTCTTTTGTTATTTTGTATCTTGGTAACTCGGCACGTTTTGCCATAATCTTGTTGTTTCCCTTCCCCTTTTGAAATGGTTTGATAAACCTATTCCAACTTGATGTACCCATTATGATCCTTATGACATATGAAACTTTACTCCGTTTTTGATTGGTTTTATGACTTACATGTATGTTTAAATCTTGCCCCACACTTTTAGATTTATAATAAAACACGAATGGTGTTAGACATAGTCGAGATTGTGCTTGAGAATATAGACCACCTTGAGGTCTTAGAGGCGACCAGGGATCGTGACCAAATCGAGGGCTTGGTGTTGAAGTCGGGATCCCATGTTTGATTGCCAATTTGATATATTAATACTGTGAGACTTGGGCTGGTGAAAGGAAATCTTTGGTAGATTTGATGAGCCTAATGATTGAGGGATTGGATAGCACATTTGGAATGGAAGTTTGAGGCTATATATATATAAATATATATAGATTATCGAGACTTGAACGATGTGACCATTAAGAACAAATACTCCATTGTCTCACATAGTTGGGGATTTAGACCAATGGCAAGAAGCTGTGATATTATTCAAGTTGAATTTAAAGTAAAGCTATTACCAGTTGAGAACCCTAGAAACTTATGTGTTTAAAATCACTTCCAATTCAAGATAGGGATACTTTGAACTTTTAATTATGCCGTTGGATTTACCAATGCACTAGCAGCAATTATGACCTGAATGCATCGGGGTTTTAAATCGTAATAGGATTAACCTATGGTGACATTTATTAATGATATATCGGTATACTCTAAGGTTGAGGAGATCATGAAAGATACTTGATGATGTTTTACAAATCTCATGAATGCACCAACTTTCGTTATGTTCGATAAATGTGAATTCGATTGGAGGGAAATAGCCTTTCTAGGTTATACAATATCTAAGGAAGAAATTGTTATTGACTCATCTATAGTGGAAGTTGTTTAAGAGGAAACGATTAGAAAATCCTACCGAAATTTGGAGTTCTTGGAGGTAGCCGAACCTTTTCTTTGGTTTGATCAAGGAATTATTTTTTTAAAGAGTGCAAGACTTGGCAGGTTATTTGGGATTTTAATTGTGAGGAAGAATTTTAAAAGTGAAATGTATTTAACCGATGCACTTGTGATAGTCCTACCGAGCGGAGGAGGTAGTTTTGTAATTTATCCAGATGCTTTAAAGGATAGATTAGAATGTATACTAACGATATAGGATGAAACGGTCGTGTATGTCTCTAGAAAGTTAATATATCACGAGAAAAAGTAATCAACTCATGATTTGGAGTTAGTAGTTATAAATTTGCATTAAGAGTGAAGACGTTACCTATGTGAGAAAAACATAAGGCCGATTATGTTGCCCTATGATCTGGGAATCAAAATATCTAATGAGGAAAATCAAGGTTTGATTGCTAGTTGAATGAATAGAAATTGTCCAGCATGGGTTGGAAAACGTAAGTTAATGATTGATCCGGTAGACTTAACCATTACGAGAATGATATTGTCTTAGGTGTGAATTTCGAGGACGAAATTCCTTTTAAGGAGAGGAGGATGTGAGGACCCAAAATTATTTTTTTATTATTTATCGAATATTACAAGTTTACTTAAATATTTATTTACTCATTTTCTCCGAATTATTTATTTCGACCATTTGAAAATCCATTTATATGGAACAGCGCCTCTTTTATATTTTAAAGCGTTTTGTTAGAAAATTCACTTTTCGAAAATTCGTTTAGTTCGGAATAACGAGTACACGTTTTTCTGGGCTATACTTGAATCGGGAGTGTATTAATATTGGAGAATTAAGAATGATCAATAATAGATTAAGAAAGGTTAATTGAGGAATTAATACTCAATTCACGTGAGGACTCGCAAATTTACGTATTTTAAATTCCTATTTCTCGCTTTTTAATTATTTACTTGACCATTTACTCCGAATATTATTTTCCAACCTCTTTAGACCTAATTACATGGATTTATAGCTTTTTTATACTTTTAAAGTGTCTTGTTTCAAAAACTAATTTTTGAAAGCCCGTTAAGTGAAAATAGCGAATGCGCGTTGGAAATACTAGTCGATTTGGGGATATAATGAGCTTGAAAAATTGAAAAATTGTACATTAGTGTTGAAATAGGTATTTTATGTTTAAGTACTCAAGTATTAGTTAGTAATACTATCGTTATAAGAGTTTCTTGGAAGTTTCACTTTATCGCGCTTAAATCGGAAGTACACGTTTTTACGCGCGCGATTAATTGAGGAACTTAAGGCTATTATTTTTGGACTATTAAGAGTGAATAACAATAGTATATATACAATTGCATTAGAGGTTTAGTGCACTAGTGAAATAAACTCGAGAGGAATCGAGCACGAAGCGCGCGTGTACGCGCACTATCCTTAGTTGACTTTTGGAGCATTTTGGGCCACACATTATTAAGCTTCTCATGGGTGCATCACACTAGATCAAAACCCTTCAATTCATCATCTGAAGTGGCGTGCAACACTCTCATTTTCTTGCTCTAAGACAGCCGTGCACCTCAAGAAGAAAACCCACCAAAGTTCTTCATTTTTCCCTCATCAAATCTTCACTAATCCTTCACCAAATCACACCAAAATTTCACCATACATAGCTAATCACTTGGAGATTACACTAAGCTAAGAAAAAAGGGCTATTTTCACGGATTTCTTGGGCCAAGAAGGAACCGAAAATTTCTGCTTTGGACACCAAGTAAAGTAAGCAACGATCAACTACCGAAATCTTGATTTATGGAAGTTCTAGTGCTCATACAAACTCATGCATGCAAGTGGGTAGCATTATTTTGAGGAAAAAATTGTTGTGTGGGCTCTATGAACTCCCACTTGGATTGGATGGACTGATTTGGTGAATAATGATGAAATTAATGTTGGTTTAGTGCTTAAATTAGTGGATTAATGTTGTATTGTTGGTAGAAAATCAAAGGAGGTGCTTGGAGCAAAAGTGACCATTTTACCCCTGCCTTGTCCGACCACTTTTGTGCAACATTTTGAGGTTCTAATGGCTTTATTATATTTTTTATATGTTATATTGGTTGTGTAAATAGTTTCATTGAAAAATAACTTGATTTGGTCACCCAAATGTTGGATTCACGAAAGCTTAGAAATTTGGAAATTTATCCCGTATTCACCCAGGTAGTGTATTTTTTTCAGCTATATCTTTTTACTCTGATGTCAGAATTGAGTGGCGTTTGTGGCACTGGAAACTAGACATTCCCAGCTTTCTATTGGTATAAAATGCACTTTCTGGTTGTATTTGAGTGAGCCAAACCATTCGTTTGAAATCCACTGTCCTGTTTCATTGCTTCCTGGAAGGCAGCACATGAGCTGCAAATTGATGCTCACGAATGAGCTGTTTATGGACAGATTTTGAAAATGGTTTCTTCTGAGAAAATATAGCCTTGTGAGTCTATTTTTCTAACACCACCAACAATGCTCAATTCCGTGTTGAATTGTGTGATTTATGATCGAAATTCAAAACTGACTTTGTGAACGAAAACAGTGTTTTGGACAGATTTGAAACTAACTACGGTTTGGGACTTGTTATCCAAAGCTTCTTATTGTCAATCATCTATCAAATGCACCTTGAACATATTTTGGACATTTCCTACTGGAATGAATCATGTTTGAGATGTTCCTTGACCAAATTTTTGGAAACGGCAAAACGGAAGTTTAAAGGCAGCTTAGCCTTAGAATTTCTTGTGAATTCAATGGTTTTGTTAACCCACTTTGTGCTTATTTATCCATGAAATTTGGTAGAGGAACAACCCTTATATGGCAGTATTATACTGCTAATTTTGGTGTTATTCCGAGGCCGTTTCATTGCTCAACTAAACTTCCAAAGTTCGTGACTTGATTTTGGAAAACCCTTGTTTAATAAGGAAATTTGGATAATTTTGAGCTACCATATCTTGGTGCTCGAAACTTCAATTCTCATTCCGCTTGTTTTTTTTAAACTTGGATTACAATTCTAATAGAGTTCCAAATTTCAAAGGCTAGTTGAAATTGAGTGAATTTTTGCCGAATTTCCAAAGTTGGCTAAAAACCAACCCCGAAAGCTGTCTTTATGTTCAAAACAGCAACTTTGAGCCAATTTTTGATACTTTCCGTCTCGAATCATGGGAAAGTGTATTCTATAAACTTTTAGCACCTTCGAAGAGGTTTCCAACAGTACCAAGTTTTCCAATTTTTGACTTGTAAAGTGTGAGATACGATTTTTCTAATGTATCGTATCAAAACTGAAATTTTTCGAATTCCAAGGAAATGGAGTTTTTCAAGTACTCCTTATTCCTTCGATATTACTTGAACGTTTTATACTTGATTTTCAAAATGGAAACAAAATTTCTCTTGTATTTTGAAAACCCACTTGAGAGCCTTGATTTAGGATCAATAGGGCTCGTTTCACGAGACTTTCTAAGATTGTACTATGGTACGATCTTCTTTAATAGTAGGGGTTTGTAAATGATAGTGTGACGGCCCCACCTCCCCCTAAGGTGTACCAAAGGGTTTGGCGGGTCGCCTGTCCAGATCTCGCCGGGACTCACTCACTCACTCACTATAGTCCTCCAATGAAGTATAAAATAAATCTCAAGTATTACATCCATTTCTCCAAGAATTACATATTACGAGTACCAGAAAGTAAAATCTAGAAAAACTGATAACTACAACCACCACGCCAACTATATACATCTTACTCATCCACTTTTAACAAATACAAATTCAAGTATTCTATAGCTCAAAATCTAACCACCTTCCCGAGCGATCCCCGCGTCGACCCCCTGCTAAGGAAAACAAATGGAACGGGGTAAGCTATATGCTTAGCAAGTAAACAGGGGCAAAAGCATAAATTTCACGTAACAACAGTTACACAGTAAGAGTAAAGCAAAAGCAGAAAAGTAACATCACATAATAAGGATACAGGTGGCTCCAAAGCCAGATCGTTTGCCATGTGTGACCTCCTGCCGACACTCCGTCGACCACAAATAATGGTCCGTAGAACTTCACTTGTACTCCCACCGTACATCTTATCACCCTCTCTGGCCAGACACCTCACAAACTTGCTCGAGTGAACGAAATTGAGCTTGGTTCACAAGCTCGGGTCACAAACTTGGTCCACATAATCGGTGAACCGGATTCACAAACTTGGTGACCTCAAACCAGGTTGGACTGACTTCGACCAAGCCCTAACCGGCTCGAATAGTCCATCTAGGTCATGAGATCGGGCCCCAAACTCACAAACTTCACAAAATTTACTCAAAAGTCACCCCGAGCCACAAGCCCAAGGGGTTTAGTTCCAAAATGATTCATATACATATGCCATGTACAAATATGTGCGTAAATTAGGGTTTAGGTCGAGTGCGATAAAGTACACCCTCGCCTAGGTACCCTTTTCATACATATCGAAACACATAAGTAACTAACACATAAGAACGGCCTGAATACTTACTCAACGAACAAGGATAACAAAAGGACGAAATTCACGTCGCGAAGAGTAGCTAGTAGGCCCCACCGGCTCCACCTAGCTCACCACCGTCTGAAATAGAAGATTACGTCACATAATATAACAAACGGCTACTATTATGCCTAAAACACGCAAAACGACAAAATGGGCACATGCAAGTGCGGAAACGGCATACGGAAACGGGAATGGCGGCCTAGCCGTTTTGCCGTCAAAACTGTTTTTGAGCACAATTGAGGCTACGCGTGTCAGATCAAGGTACATGAGGTACCGTTACGAAGCTAAGAGAAAATTCTATAACTTTCATGAAGACACATAAATCCGGATCTGAACAGAGATGGGTCGAAAGTATGGAAAACAGTGCCAGAAATGTGCACTTTAAGGTGACGGACAGGGTAAGTTTGCTGGATTGTAACTCCCAGCTCACAAATCAAAATCAAGAAATTCCAGAGGCATTAGAAAGCTGAGACATAAGGCTAAAACTTTGATGTTTTGGCCAAGACCTGGATCCACTCATAACAGAACGAAAATTGAGTGCCAAAGTACGCGTCAGAACTGTCCAGATTCAAAGGCAGTTCTGACGATCGATCTTGTTTTGGTCATAACTGGAGCTACGGAACTCGGATTTTGACGCACTTTATACCGTTTCGAAGCTAGAACCAAGATCTACATTTTTTTTAAGAGGTCAACACCCAGTTTGTGAGGACCCCAAAAATACATATATAAACCTGTGCATATTTCATTTGCATTTTCTTTAATTCTTTAATAATTTCTAGCATTACTTTCACTTGTTTCCAAATAAGTTCGTAAAAACACTTTTCATGTGAGAAATATTATAATTTTCCTAAGCTGTGAAATTTCTTGGTTTTGCTAGACTAAATTAATACATTTGGAGTTAGAATAATTTATCGCCTTAACATAAAATGCTAAAATACTTTGTCTTCTCTATGTTAAAATTAATACTACCTGAGTAGATTAATTATATAAAATTTATTGAATTTCAATAATTAATTCCAATTAGTTGCTAACGTTAAATGTTAATAGGAATTTTCACGTTAAGATGAAAACCAATGCGTTTTAGATAAACATGATACTAATATACTAAACATACTTAAGGCGTGAAAATTACAGTCTTGTAAGATTAGTGTATGATTAGGCGTTCAAATCACAATTGGGGATAATTTTTAGAATTAAGTTAGAACCAAGGACTTAAGTGGAGGTCAAGAGGACAAGTGAAATGACTAAACTACCCTCCACTATCTCACAAATTATCATGCAGCCAAAACCATTTGCGGACAACATCATAGCCAACCTTCTCATTCGGCGGCCAATGCAAATCTTCTCCAATCCAACACGCAAGCCTCTCAAACACACAACCTCTTCCTACACTCAAACCCTTCTCAAAACCGTGGCACCACCTTTCTCCCTCCTCATTTCTATATCACAAACCACTACCGCAACTCCATTCCACCTCCTCTGCAACAATTCACCTTAGACCACACTCCACCTTCACCTCGTTAACATCGACTGAGATAGAGAGGGAGAGACTGAGCCGCACTCTGCAATCCGAGAGAAAAGAAAGGATGCGTGCGAGCTGCGAGTCTTCTGTTCTGTCCATGAGCTTGAGGGAAGAGACAGTGCGTGAGCTGCTGCTGCACTCTCCACCTCCACTTCAACCAGCTGCAATCCATCTCCAACCGCAACACCACCACACCTGCAACCACCGGCAACCAAGACAGCAGCCAATCATCCATCGCGTGCGTGAGATAGCCGTGAGGAGAGTAAGACAACTTCAGCTTCTGCCGCGTGAGTAAGCTTCCAGTAGAGGTAATCTCTGGGCTGAAACCAATAGATTATAGGTAGATTAAGCTGTATATGGACTTGCATGTGAGGTTGGAGTGTCCGGATGAGGAAATCAAAGAAAAGGAAAATCTGATTTTTGATGGAAATAGTTTTGCCGAGAAGCCGAAACAGAAATGCAGCTTTAATCTTGTTTCTTTGGAGTAATCTGAGCTTTTAAATGTTGTTAACTAACGAAGAACTAGGTGATTAAGTCTTGCCTCAAGTTAGTTAGTTCGGATTAAGCTAGAAAATAAGAGATGAAACAGAATCGGCTTGCCTGCAAGCTCATCCGAGAGTGGCCGAACAACTTGCTGGTTGATTGATGAATTTTTGGTAACAACCGAGCTGAATCTGGACTGGAAATGCTAGCTAATTAGTTCAGTAGTTGTGCATGTGAGATTTAAGTGCCAAATACAAGGTTTTAACCGAAGGAAAATTTTGTTTATGACTGAGTAAATGCTGGAAAATTTACGTGACTTGCCAAGGGAGTGAAACCAGAATTTGCAGTTGTTTCTGGAATTTTTTCATTAGCAAACAATGTTTAGAAATGCATGAAATATATGTGTCTTAAGTCTTGTAAGATATTCAGTTGTAAAGTACTTGATCCGTTGGATAAATTGACCAAAAATGTTGAAACATAGCTGCTGCAATTTTTTCCAGCTTAGCCGATGGTGGCTCTTTTGAGTTTTAATGGAAACTTGGTGAGTGGGCTCTATAAATTCCCACAATGACTTGGATGATCTGATTAGCTAGTCAAGTATTTGCTTGTCGGATTTGAGTACTTAATATCATGTATTAGCCGAGTAAAAAGTTGGATTTATGACCAATTAGCTGCTGGAAATTCTGTTTAGCCGATGACAGATTTATTGTGGTGGGATTATTTGCCAAAATTACATGTTATTTGTTTTATTTCATGTCGGAAAATTTTGATGGTGGGCTCTATGAACTCCCACCCTTGGATTAACGATTGATGATGGATATAATGCTAGTTTAGTGCTTAAATGGGTAGATTAATGATACCTAGCTAGTCTCGACTTCAAGGGATGTGTAGTTCAAAAATGTTCAGGTTTGCCCTGTTTCAATCGCACCCCATTTTGCAGAATTTTGAGGGTTTCATGACTTATATATCATGTTTATATGTTGAATATATGGTGTATAAAGTTTCATTTAAAAATATTGGGGTTTGGTTGGTCAATGGGTCAATTTCGTGAAGCCAGTAAATCTGGAAAACTGTTTTCGTAATACTCTGACCCGCTTTTGTATTTCGGCCATAACTCTGTGCTCCAATGTCAAAATCGAGTGCCGTCAGTGGCATTTGAAACTAGATATCCCAGCCTTTCCAACGGTATAAATGCATGTTCTGGTTCCATGTTCGTGAGCCAAACCAACCATTTTAAGTCGGCTATTCGGTTTCTCTGTTTTACAAGAACAAAATGCTGAAGCTGCAACTTGTGGCTCGAATTCGATCTAGTTGCGCGCCAAATTTCAAAATGATTTCTTCTGTGAAATTATAGCTTTATGAATGTATTTTTCCAACGCCTTAAACTATGCCCAATTCCGAGTTAATTTGAGTGATTTGTGATCAAAATACGGAACCTGCCCTGCTCTTGAAAACCCTGATTTTTAGACAGATTTGATGCAAGGCTTGGTTTAGACTTGATAATTAATTTCTTGGTGTTAAACACCCACCAAAGGTACCATGAATGTTCTTTAGATTTTGCGTCAACAAATGAACCATGTTTAGAGGATTTTCTCTTGGTCAAAAGTTTAGAAAAGGAAATTTTCATACACAAGGCAGCCTTGCCTTAAAATTTTGGAAACTTGAGTGATTTTGTTAAGTGACTTTCCGTGCATATTTTTCTATGAAATTTGACAGAGGAATAAACCTTATATGGTAGTATTATACTGCTAATTATGGTGTTATTCTGAGGCCGTTTCATGGGTCAAATAAATTACCAAAGTTTGAGACTTGATTTTGGAAAACCCTTGTTTAACAAGAAACTTTTAGTAACTTTGAGTTACCGTATCTTGGTGCTCGAAACTCCGTTTCTCATTCCACTTGTTTTACTGTAAACTTGGATTGTGACTCTAAAAGAGTATCAAATTTAAAAGGCTAGTTCCAATCAAGTGAATTTTGCCGAATTTTCAAAGTTGGCCAAAAACCAACTTAAATCTGCCCTATGAACCAAAACAGTAACTTTGAGCCCATTTTTGACTATCTTCCATTTAGAATCATGGAAAAGTGTATTCTAGGAACTTTTAGTACTTTGAAAGAGGTTTCCAATAGTACCAAGTTTTCTAATTTTGGGCTTGTAGAGAGTAAGATATGATGTTTCAAAGATTACTTGTTAAATCTGGAATTTTCTAACTTAAAGGAAACTAAGGGGTTTCGAACTCTTCATTTTTGTCAATATCATTTGATTGTTTTACATTTGAATCCAGAGATGGAAATCAGATTTGTCTTGTGTTTTAAAACCCCACTTTTGAACCTCGAGTTACACGAATTCTTAGGCTCGTCTCCGCATTAATTTCTTAGATTGCACTAGCGTACAATCTTCATCGAAAACTAGAGAATTCGTAGCGATATTGAGTGGTACTTGAATTATTGTTTGCTCAGGCAATCGAGGAGATCTCCAAGAGGAACTCGGAGCGGACGCCTAAAACGCTTGTTTGAGACCTATTGCGCTTGTTTGACTAGGTGAGTGTTCCATATAGGAATACGTAATGGAATAAGTCTAGAACATGCTTATTTCATGATTTCTAAGTGTTAAGTACTATGTGTTAAATATCTACCATACCCATGCTTGAAAATGCTCGAATAACATGACTTGGTATGCTATGGTTGCATACGTCGTTGGAGTGAATCTCCTCGACTCTCACATGGTAAAAATGGGATAACGGCCAATGATGGCCTATTAATATGGCAAATGCCTGCCAAATAACCGTCATTGCTCAACCGTTAACCGCCAACCATTAACCGTGAACCGTTTACCAACCCACATGACTACCTGATTACTTGACTATTTGCTCACATGATTTCTAATCTATATGATTATTCGATATCCGTGAATTATATGCTCCCATGAAATCAACTTGTATTGCTTACGTGCTTACGTGCTAAGTATCCACTTGATTACTTGATTATCATGAATCACATGTTATATGAAGTTGTCCATCATTGTTAGGCGAGTGTGTACTTTACCTCACTCGACCTATTAAAAATGATGAATTTTACTTTTTGTCGAATTACTTGATTACCTGTGCATGTTGTAAGCTATAAGCTGAACTTGGGCCCTGCCTCGGTTACTGACCTACTCGAGCCAGGACTAGGCTCGGTCGGGTAGGTTGGAACCCTGGACAACCGTTTCGGTATACTCGAGTACTACCACTGGAGGGATAAGGTGATGGCCAGTCAATCGAAGGAGTTACCGATCGGAGTTATAAGGACGGGAAGTGGACCGAGTACTGTATCCTTTTGTGCTTGCTTTGCTATTAATAATGTTATTGCTCTCCTAGTTGACATTTCTCGGGTAAGACTCCTCATGAGCATTAATCTCTGAGATGAAGCAATCCTTGTAATGTTCTTCTAGTCAGACGAGCCACTATTTGTTTGACTAAAAATTCATGAAAATATATTTATATGGTCATTCATTCCAAAAATTACGTTAGTGATTTTAGATAATTTACGAGTTGTACTCATAGTAAAGTTACCAGCAAAATGTACTACTGCTACATGTGTTTTCAAAGTAGCAATTACCCGAGTAATGATTATCACCTCATGATAACCTGCCATTGTGTAACCTCGAACCATGCATATGACATGCACAACTTTCTTGATTTGTTTGAACTGTTAGAGTGTCTTGGAACCTCGCTGGGCTGTGTAGCTCATTCCACGTTGTGATTTTCTTTTACAGGATTTGAGACCAAAGGTGCTCGGAAGTAGTACTAGATTGTTTACTTTCATGAATGTAATTCGAGTTAAACATTGTAGTTTTGCCTTAGGTTGCCACTTGAAGCTGGAAAAGTGTAAACCCTGGATTTGTATGTGGCTTGTATGAATTTGTTACTTGGCTTGTAAGGATATATTTGAATTGATGTTTTGTTTCTTGGGTTGTATTCGGGAAGGTATTTTAAGAATCGACGTTGGCTATCTTAAGGCACTGTTATCTCTAAAGTTAATGTGTTTCTAGAAACCGGCTTATTTGGAGGGAAACGATGTTGTAATAGATTAGGTTATACTTCGGAAGGATTTTTGCTAGCTTGCTTGCGTGAGTCCTGGCGAGAGCTAGGCAGACGGCCCGCCAACCCTCTGGTTCACCTTAGGGGAAAGTGGGGTCGCCACACAATTCGTACGTTATCAAAACTAATAAAACATGGTCAGAAGCAAAATTCAAAAACGTACACAATCCAAGGTACAAAATAGGTGCAAGTGTTTTGGCTATAACTTGGGCTACACTGATCCGTTTAAGGTGTTCTTGGTGGCGTTGAAAAGCTTAGACAGAGTACTAAAACTTTCAAGTTTTGGTAAATGACTAAATCAGCACAGATCATAGTGAATAAACACAATCAATTGGATGAACTGTCCAAAATGGATCACTGGAAATATCCTAGGGCAGTGAGGGTATTTTGGTCTTTTCATAGGGTACGTTGCTCCGATTGAACTAAAAGTTTGTAGAAAACTATAAAATACCATTCTATACAACTTTCATTTTTTGTGCCAAGCCTAATTCGGCCTCTAACATGGAGTACTAAAACCGGACAGAACAGGGTAGCTTGGTTTCCAAATTCTGAAATTTGCACCTTTACTCTATAAATTCATATCTAACAAGTGCTCTATCATCAAACCCACCAATTACTAGCTCAATAACATCAATTAAGAGGTAGATAACCATAATCAAGGCTGAAAATATAAACCCTAGTTAAACATCCCAACATACCATTGAACCCATGAAATTTTCCCCATAAATCCATCAAAACTATAACTTTAAACTTCTAGTTCACACATATAAGAAGTAGAGGGAAGTTTCTTACCAAATTCACCTTAATCCCTATATCAAGAAGCTGCCAAGACCTTCCTCTTCCCAAATCACTCCACCAAAACCCTTAAACTTCCTTGGAGATCAACTTTTGTGGAGGAATTTGCAAGATTATTGGTTGAAACTCAAGATTGAGGCTTGAAATTGAGGTGCAAGGTGAAATTTTTTCATCTCTTATTTTTCCTCTCAAGAATTTCGACCAAGACTAAGAAAAGGGGAAGAAATGAGGAAATTTTGGTCAAATTTCTGTTTTATGAAGGTTAAGACAAGTTGGTCAAAGTCCAACTCCCATAGATGCCTTGACACTTGTTTTCTTTCTAGCATTTTCTCTCATTTATCTTGGTCAAATATTGTGGCTGATGTATGAGATATTTTGAGGGTCAATTATCTAAAATAAAATGAGAAGATTAAGGTAATAAAGTATGGGTCAAATGGTGTGTTTACCCGGTAACAAACGGTACCCGTCGGTTCGGGCCGATTTTCCTTAAATCACCCGTACTAGGGTTTTTTTCTTCCTATTCACTAACTTTTTATTATTGCATCTAATCACATATTATTTCTCACCCAAAAGTCACTCTTAAACACCAAATTTGATCCTTGTTCCGTACCGAAAAATCATCCGGCGAAAAATCGCGAAAACCCTAATTTGCTCCAATCCTGAAAACGAAGAGTGAAACCCTACTTTCTAGGTTCATTTGCACTTATTGAGGAATGATTGACTAGTAGGATCATATTAAATGAATAATTTCCAAATAAAAGGAATTTTAAGAAAAGTGTGATGAATTTTACAATTTCATAGAATAAAATTAGGGTTTTGAGTCAAATATGAGGGATTTAAACATAACCTGCTAGTCACAAGTAAACTAGGGTTTTAAAGTACAAGTAAGGTTTCTAGTCTTGAAATAAAACAATGTTTTAAGACAAAAATAAAATAAAGAAACCGTAATCCTTTCTTTGAGATTAAACAAAAATAGTATCCTAAAATTTGGGGTATCACAGATAGTCTATTGTTAATTGCTCAGGCACACAAGAGAACCTTCAAGAGGATCCCATAGTGAACGCCTAAAGCTCCGAGGGACATTTCTTCCTCATTTCTTAGATTGGTGAGTGTCAAGTGCATGATTACTTGAACTTCTACGAACTTGATACATGCTTACCTGTTATCAATGCTTTGAGATTTCAAAAAATGGAGTCGAGTGTGTACTTTATCGCACTCGTTCTCATTGGAAACAATGATTTATGCTTCAAATGCTTGAATATATCAAATGATGGAATTTGTCAAATGATTGAATTACATGAAATAGTATGCTACGGCTGTATACGTCGTTGGAGTAAATCTCCTCGACGCACAAATGTACACGAGGGACGCCCAATCTCATAGGCCGACCTTGGAATCGAGCCAGCATGGGCTTGATCGGAAACCTTGGCGAGCCATGAGACAAATAAACTCGACCTAATGAGAGGTCTTGCTTGGCATACTCGTGGAGTATCGCCTTATAAATGTCTTGCTGGCCCGGTGTGGTGTATGGCGGACGGAGGGAAGTAAGTGGTGATCTACGGAATGGAAATACCGACCCGGTTGACGGAGAGTCATCGCAGGAAGGTATACGAATGACCCTGGCAAAGCATGTAGAACTTAACTCCTGAGAGCTACCATATCCTTGAATTGTTTCTGTTTACATTTCATTGGAATTGTCAATTACTTGTACTTTATCTTTTGACCTGTTATTTGGACTTGTTATTTGGACTATGTGCTTGCATGTGTGTTCTTGGCCTCACGAGCATTTCGCTCACCCTGTAGATTTGTTTTCCTTAACAGGATTGGGCATGGAATGAGACTTGGAGGAACCCCTTGTGATGTACTTTTGGCATAGGGTTTCTCATGTATTTTGGGCTAGAACTCTTATTGGTTGTACTTTTGGAAACCTGATGTATGATTTGGATATTTGATGTACCTGGATGTTGTATATTTTGGGAATTGATATAACTTTTGGGAATTTGATGTAAGGATTGGATAATCGTTATATATATATATTGTTAAGTTTGAAAGTTTTCCGTACTTTCTTACTTATCTTGTGTTATTGAATAGTATTGTACTAAGGTTGAATGGATATTGCCATGAGTTCTGGTGAGAGTTGGGCAGACGTTCCGCGGATACCCTCTGGTTCGCCTTAGGGAGAAGTGGGGGCGTCACAGTTGGTATCGGAGCTTAGGCTTCAGATCTCTGTAGTGTATTCTAGGCTTGAAAGTTTAGGATGCCGGACTGTAGAACTGGTTGGGAAGTTAAGTGATCGCTTGTGAAAGTGAAAATTATAACCTAGGTTTGAATTAATGGATGGCAAGGAATCTTGATCTTGTGTGATACATTTGGGATAGTATGAAGTGATCAAATCTGGTTTATTTAGTGTATTTGGATCTACATGAGTTCTTACCTTTAAGGGTAAGTTATGGGAGGTAAGTGTGATATTAAATTGTCTCGAGGATGCCTTCCGGTGGTCCATTATTGAGAGAGACCTAAGGGAGCATTGGGGAGATAATCCAATTTGCTAGAATAGAACTTCATGTGAAGTTGGCACTGCTCTTCATGTGAAAACCCGCGAGGGCACCTTTGAAAAAAGAAGAGAAGAAAAAAAAGGGAAAAGGAAAAGCGAGCGAAATAAAGGCAAAGGAAATGCAAAAAGATTCGATGCTAAAAGTCCCTGTGAGTAATGATAAAAGTCAAGCAAATTTCAAGATTTTTGAGTCCAAAATTGGGGCCATTTTTGGGAGGAAATGCGATCTGGAGTGTAATGTCCTTAAAAATCTTATTTATTTTAACTATCTTCTTCAAGTCGCATTACAAGCTCATAAAGTCCATCGCTGACTTATCCTTCATGACAATTCGAAGTGAAGATTATGCTTCTAAGGAACCCATCAATTATTCGGGATCATAAGCCCATAACCAGTTTTCACATGTTTAGCTGTCGTTTCTGCCCATATGTTACAAGCTTATAAAGCTTATATGTTGACTAAGTTTTCTAAAAAAATAAGGGTGATAAACTATTTGCTTTCTCTAAAATGTGATATTGAAGGGTTTACATACAATTTGGGCACAAGAATAAGACAAATTTTGACCTCTTATTTTCCTTAGTCACCTCAAAATCAGAAATAATACCCATTTGATTGGTCCTGAAAGATGAGCTAACAAGAAGTGGTGACCCATAACCTTAAGCATCAATGCTAAAGTGAGAAAGGAATCATTTGTAATTTGGTATTATTTTGAGAAATTCATCATGAAATTCTCTGTATGAGTTTAAGCAAGATGCTTAGATTTCTTCACATTATATATTAGGAAACACAGTTTCTTACTTTGATAAATGGAGAGTCATCCAAACAAAATTTTTTCAATCAAATGAGCCCACACTGGGGCAAATTCTTTTATTTGTGAGATTTCACAAAATAAGCCCACACCGGGGCAAAATTTTTTGTAATTCATTTGAGGATTTCGAATCAATCACGTGGCTCTTTCCATGAGTAGTAGTTGCATTAATTTTTATAAAATAAGAAATTTAAGTGCATATTATAAGCCTCTGTACAGGTATTCATGGCTGAAAATAATAAAGAAATATTCAGTGATGTGGAAGGCCGATACTGAAAAGAGAAGCAAGAAGAAAGAAGGAAAAAGGGCCCTACACTGAGGCAAATTATTTTTGAAAAGATTTTTAAAAATCAAAAAAATCAAAAGGTCAAAATAAAAATAAAAATAAATCAAAAATCATAAAATAATTAAAAAATTAAAAAGGACAAAAATTCCAAAAAAAAAATCAGAAAAGTCAAAATTAAAAAAAATCAAGTTTAATTTCTTGTTTCTTGACAAATAAAATTTAATTTCTTGTTTGTTTTTTAAACATCCCGTTGGGTCTGGACTTTGTGCCGCCAACATCCCGTTGGGTTTGGATTTTGTGCCGCCAACATCACAAACATCACGTTGGGTTCGTATTTTGTGCTGCCAACATCACAAAGATCACATTGGGCCTGGACTTTGTGTCGCCAACATTACGTTGGGCTTGGATTTCGTGCCACCAACCAAGGCAGGTTTGAGTTTAATCTCACTGACCGATTATCATGGCAGGCTCGGATTTAATTCCACTGGCTAATTCATCATACTTTCATCAAATTATTTTTGGAAAGATTCTCAAAAATCAAAAAAATCAAAAAAATCAAGAAATAAAAAAAAAATCAAAAAGTCAAAACAAAAAATCAAATCAAGTTTTATCACGGCAGGCTCGGGTTTAATCCCATTGACCGATTGTCAAGGCATTTCATTTGCACTGCCACTAGCCGTGGGTCTGTTCCATTAGTAAGCATTCTCATTTACACTGCCACTAGCCGTGGGTCAGTCCCACTAGTGACCATTTTTATTTACACTGTCACTAGACGTAGGTCAGTCCCACTACTGAGTATTTCATTTGCACCGCCACTAGACGTGGGTCAATCCCACTAGTGAACATTTCATTCATATCGCCATTAAACATGGGTTAGTCCCACTAAAGCTTCATTTCACTTCACTTCATTCATGTTTAAATTATCGTTCGGGCCAGTCCCATGTTTAAATTTCTCGTTCGGGCCAATCCCATGTTTAATTTTCTCGTTCGGGCCAATCCCATGTTTAATTTTCTCGTTCGGGTCAGTCCCATGTTTAAATTCACGTTCGGGCTAGTCCCATGTTTAAATTATCGTTCGAGCCAGTCCCATGTTTAAATTCACGTTCAGACCAGTCCCATGTTTAAATTATCGTTCGGGCCAGTCCCATGTTTAAATTTCCTGTTCGGGTCAGTTCCATGTTTAAATTCTCGTTCGGGTTAGTCCCATGTTTAAATTCACGTTCGAACAAGTCTCATGCTTAAATTATCATTTGGGCCAATTGTGAGGACCCGTAAATTTCCTAATTTTATACTATTTATTTTATTTCCTCGCTTGCATTTCTCTTCATTATCCCTCACTATTTTGATTTTTTCAGAGCTTTTATAAGTGAAAAGAATTTTAAAATCATTTTCCTAGTGTAAGTTAGTTCATGGGAAATTCGGAGTGAATATTGGACGTGGGACCCACTAGTGTGGAAAGTTTGGTAAAATTCGGCCAATTAGGTTAAGTTGTGTATACTGGGTTTAATTTATCAGGTGTGAAGAGATAATTATAAGTTGCCTAGATGGATTATCATTGGAGAGACAAAAGGATCGAGTTGCATTAAATAAGGGTGACAAGTGTCACCTTGTGATGGATTCTTAAGTTTGACTACTATTCATAACTTTACCATTTAATTAAATTTGGCCAAAAATCATCTTCATTTCTTACCTCTCTTGGCCGAACCTCTTGCTCAAAGAAAGAGAAAAAAATCCTCCAACTTCCTACTTCATAATCTTGCTCCAATCTTCAAATCAAACCAATAAAACTTCAAATCATTCCATCAAATCTCTTTGCTAAGTGGTCTTGAGGTGATTAGTGAAGTGGTTTGGAAGATTAAGGTGCCAAGTTGCTCTTTTCCTTTGGTTACTATGGTGAGTAGTGAAGGGACCACTCTCCTCTATCTAATGATGTCTAATTAACAACTTGTGGTAGCCTAAGAGGTAATTTTGTGGATTATATCTTGATTTTGAGTGAAATTGGTGAAGTTTTATAATTATTCATGATTTTTCTGTTTTAATATGATTCATATGTTGTGGCCATGGATGATGATTGGAAATGATCTAGAATGAAGCTAGAAGGTGTAAATTGTGGTTAATTGCAGGAAATTTCCGCATTGAAAGGAAATTGTGGAAACTAGGGTTTCATTTCCCCTCATTCTGCCTGGCACTGTTCATTATAGTTAGAGGCCGAATTAGCCTTGGATTAAAACATGAAAGTTGTAGGAAATAATATTTTACAGATTCCTGCAAAATTTCAGGCCAATCGGAGCAACGTAGCCTATGAAAAGAATGAAATACCCCTGCTGCCTTGTTTCTACCCGAACATGCTAATCAGCTTCTGTAATTGGTTAATTTGATTGGGAATACTACTGATTTGGGTGTTGGTGTCTTCTTAAGAAATATAGCCTGGTATCTAGCTTTTGGATGGCTTTAGAATCACTTGAATTGGACTTTGGTAGCCTGAATTATGGTTATTTAACCAGAATGCGGTTCGTTAACCTGTTTATGTGGTTCTGGTTTAGTACATTGAACTTTTGACTTAGTTGCACTACAAACTGGACTGAGTGGCCTTCTTCAACATTGTAACCCTTTCTCTTAGCTTCAAAACAGTATAAGTTGTACCCCAATCTGATAAGTGTACCTCCAGTTGTGTCCGTTCCGCTAAATGACGTCAAAACTGTCTTTTGGTTTTAGGGTTTATAATTGGGGCTTTTCTAGGGTTTCTTTGTTGAGCTACCATTTGGTTGTTTTGAAGGGTATTGTGGCTCTAATTAAAGTTGTTTGATAGTTTGTGATTGGGTGTTGAGGTTTGGTTGGAAAAGTAAAGAAAGACAAGGGGAAGTGTTGTCCAAATGTTTGCAGGAGCTCCTGCGCAGTCTCGAGATATTTGCTATATCTTGATATAGAAATGTTGGAATTGAGTTCCGTTTGGTGTGTTTTAAACTAGATTCACAGAGCTATAAACTGTGTAAATTTCAGACCCTGTTTCTGTCTGTCCAATGTATGGTGATTTTTCAAAGTTGACTGAAATATTGTACCTGTTCTGTCTTCCACTGGATAAAGCAGCAACTTGCGACTTGAATTCGACTGACTTGCGTTCCGAATCTTACAATAGTGTTTTCTGGAAAGTTATAGCCCTTTGAATGTATTTTCCAACGGTATAACTTTTATTAATTTTGGACTTACAAAAATTGAGATATGATTTTCCATATAAGGTTGCGCGAAACTGGAAAATCCTGTTTTTCTAGTATTGACCTTACTTTCATTTCCTACTTCAAATTTGGAGTTGGTCAGTCATTGTAGGTAGGGTTTTGAGGTTGTTCATGCCTTTAAGACTAATTATTACCTTTTTACTCCGAGGTCATCTTTTTGCTTTGCATTAATGGTTCTTTTGACTAAGCATATGGCTCGTAACCGAGTCTCACTTGCGAACTCCATACTAGGTCTTGGAGTCGAGTCTTAAGTGTTTGTCTTGATTGTTCTAGGAGGTGCCGACGATTAAAGCCACACTTGGGAAGGAAACTTTTGAAGTTATCCTTATTTGAACTGGTGAGTGCACCACTCCCCTGAGTTATTGCTAAACTGGTTTTCTATACTTGCAACTTGCTATGTGAATATCTTTCCTGACTATTTATCTTGTATGAGATGAGGGTGTATGTGACAGCCCCACCTTCCCCTAAGGCGAACCAAAAGGGTTAGCGGACTGTCTGCCCAACTCTCGCCAGGACTAACGGATCAGTTACGTCGATCTAATAAGTTCCGGAACAAACCAATGCGTGCAAACAAGTCAAAATCACAAAATAAAAAAAAACGAAAAAACGTGTCGACGATGAACAGTGCCGGACACGTCAGAATCCGGAGTTCAACCAAACATCAATCCAACATATATACATTGAAATCTAACATTTACAACCAAATGGCATGCCACAAAAACCATTCATCGTGAATATACATATTCGGTTTGCCAATTCAAAAGGAAGTGAACCCAATACACATTAGGGTTTCATTCAAAGAGCTATTCAAAAGATACATATACAAAAGCTCAATTTGGCAACCGACAAGTATGAACTTTTCCCCAAAAGTGATCATTTTCCTGTAAGGAAAACAAATGGAACGGAGTGAGCTAAAGCTCAGTGAGTTACTACCACAATAGCAACTAAGATCACATAAGCATAACCGTTCAGTTCAAGTATGCAAATAAGAAGTAAATCAAATCAGGGAAAGGATACAGACGGCTCTCAAGAGCCCATTTCCTCGCTTATATTCTTGATCCAACCTCATTGACCCTCCGTCAATGTTAAAAGTACCAAACCGTAGACCTCACTTTACTTCCATTCCTTCCACCCAACATACCCCAACCGGGCCCGCACTCCAAGCAGTAACTTTAGGTGATACTCGAGTACACCGGAACCAAGGGTCTCATTACCACAAGATTCTCATTTCAGTCCCCGTGGCTAGTCAATTTTCACGACCAAGCCCTCGCTGGCTCGATTCAAGTGACTACCAACGGGGTCGAGCTCAGTAATACAGTAGGGCCGTTGGATACTCGTCCAACCGACACCCAAACAATATCCCATGAATGGAATCCAATAACTCATATAGCAAGTACAGTAATACAGTGAAACTGTAAACAGTCATTCACAGGAATGAGGGCGGTCAAGTACACCCTGACCCTAATCATTTCCAATAGCCAAACAAGCCTTCAAGGCATCACAATCACATATAGCAAAGCCACATTATAACATCCAAGTGAGTAGTATACTCACCACTCACGTTGGTGAGGTTTCATGCACCGCCGTCCAAAGTACGTCGTGCACTAACGTCACGCCCTAGAACACGTAAACAAATACCATGAGACTCGATAACGAGTCATAAAGCCATGCCAATCACAACCCCAATAGGGTTTCATATGCATATATAAGCATGATAGCAAACTAGAAAATCAGGAAATGTAACTATATTAGCCCTAACAACAAAGCAGTTTTGGCTTCCTTATGCGGTAATGACACAAAATGCGCTACGCTTATCGGATGAGGGTGTAAGACCCACCATATCGAAGCTAAAAGACAGGGCTACAACAATGTAGAAGGCCACTCAGTCCAAATCCTAGCGTAACTAGATCCAAAATGCAGAATACCAAACCAGAACCGTAATTGCAGGTTTACAAATCACACTATGCTGTAATTAGTCCAACTCAGTCTATACAGGTCCAAATGCATTGATTCCAAAGGCATGCGGTAGCCAAGACATCCAGCTACATTTCATCAGAAGGCACCAACATCCAAATCCAAAACAATTCCAGTCAAAACAGACGATTAGAAGCGCAGTTAACACATTCTGATCAACCCAGAGCAGCAACAGTAAAATCGACATATCTCACTCTACACTACTCCAAATGACCTGAAATGTTACAGGCACCTCAAACACATCAATACCTACAACTTTCATGTTTTAAGCCAAGGCCAATTCGGCCTCTAATCATGAGATACAAAACCGGACAAAAAAGGGGGTTATGAAACCCTAACTTTTCACATTTCAATCCAAACCCAAAATTGGTTGCAATTATCAATAATTCACACCTACTAGAGTCATTACCCCTCATTACCAACCATCATAAATAACCACAACATCATGATCACATTAAACCAGAAAAAATCTCCAATAAATTGACAACTTCACCAATTCATCTCAAACCAAAAAATAAACCACAAATATCATCACTTTAGCTTCCACTAGGCACAAATTAAGCATCATTAGGTGTAGGGAAAAGGTCAAGCACCACTTACCTAGTAAACAAGAGAAGAGGAGTTGTAGAACACCTTAGCTTCCTTGAACACTTCCACAAAAACACTTACTAGTACCAAAGGAAGGGATTTTATGGAGTAGAAACTAATTTATGTGATTGGTTTTGGAAGATTGAGCTAAATGGAAGCTAAAATGTTGAAGAGTTTCTCTCTTCTTTACTCAAGAGAGGGCCGGCCAACAAGGAGCAAGAAATGGTGATTTTTGTGGAAATTTTAAGATATTTAACCAATTTGGTCAAAAGGTCAAAAAAATGAATAGTTGTCACCAAGTCATATCCAATAAAATGGTGACACTTGTCACTCCATTAATGCAATCTTATCTTTTCTTTTTCCTCTCACATCAATCACTTCACATCCTCTACTTATCTCTTAACACCCGATAAATTTCACACAGTATCCGGAATTTAACCTAATTGGCCGAATTTTTCCGAACTTTTCGCACTAGTGGGTCCCACGTCCATTATATACTCTTAATTTTTCAAAAACTCTCCAATACTAGAAAAATCATCTAAAAACTATAATTACTCATAAAATTCACCAGGAAAAATTTCCTAAGCCAGAAAATGCAAAAATTATGCCTTTAAATGGGAAAAACCCTAAGAAAATTATTAGGGATTTACGGGTTCTCACACTCTCTCCCCCTTAAAAGAATTTCGTTCTCGAAATTTCTCACCTTAATTCCCGAAAAGGTTTGGATACTTCTTTCGCATTTCCTCTTCCACTTCCCAGGTAGCTTCCTCTACCGCATGGTTCCTCCATAGCACTTTCACTAATGGAATTTTCTTGTTGCGGAGCTCTTTGACTTTCCGATCAATCACTTGGACCGGTTTCTCTTCATAGGCAAGCGATTCATCTACTTCGATCTCCTCCGGTTGTAAGACATGGGATGGGTCAGGATGATACTTCTTTAGCATCGAGACGTGAAACACATCGTGGATTCGAGAGAGACTGGATGGTAGTTCTAATCGATACGCGACCGCTCCTACCCTCTGAAGCATCTTGTAGGGTCCGACGTACCACGGTTGAAGTTTCTTTCCTTTGCCCGCTGTGATATTTCGTAAGGGTGTGATCTTAAGAAATACGTGATCCCCAACTTCAAACTCCAAGTCTTTTCTTCGATTATCTGCGTAGCTCTTTTGTCGGCTTTGAGCTGTTTGGATTCGTTGCCGTATCAACTTGACCTTCTCTTGAGCCTCTTCCATCCATGGAATAGTTGCTGGGTCTAGTGCTTTCTTTTCGCCAACTTCGTCCCAGTAAATCGGCGACCGACACTTTCGTCCATATAGAGCTTCATATGGAGCCATTTGGATCGACGAATGGAAGCTGTTGTTGTACGCAAACTCTACCAAGGTCATATGTTGACCCCAGTTGCCACCAAAATCCAGAATGCAAGTTCGTAGCATGTCCTCGAGAGTTTGAATTGTCCGCTCCGACTGTCCATCCGTCTGAGGGTGATAGGTCGTGCTCAAATTGAGTTTCGTCCCCAGGGTTTCTTGAAACTTCTGCCAAAACCGAGATACAAACCGTAGATCCCGATCGGAGACGATGCTCACAGGAACACCGTGTAGTCTTACTATCTCGTCAATGTACAATCGAGCCAACTTGTCCATTGAATACTTCATGTTCACCGGCAAGAAATGGGCCGATTTGGTTAATCGATCCAAGATCACCCAAACGGCATCATGTCCTCTTTGCGTCCTCGGTAAACCTGAAACGAAGTCCATTGTGATGTTTTCCCACTTCCATTCGGGTATCTCCAAGGGTTGTAACAGACCCGATGGTTTTTGATGCTCTGCTTTCACTTGTTGGCAAATAAGACATTTCTGCACGTACTGAGCGATTTCCCTCTTCATATTGTCCCACCAATAGGTTCCTTTCAGGTCCTGATACATCTTGCTGCTGCCCGGATGGATTGTATACTTAGACCGATGAGCTTCCTCCAGAATCTCTGCTTTCAACGACTCATCCTTTGGTACCACTATTCGGTTTCGATACTTCAAAATGCCCTCAGGACTAAAATTGAAGTCCGTTGTTTTTCCCTTTTTCACTTTCTCTCCCCACTTCCGTACCATCAAATCTTCGCTTTGCGCCTCTTTAATACGTTCCAGTAGAGTGGAGGTTACCCTAACATTGCTAAATATCACCTTATGACTCCCAAGACAGGGTCTCCACTCGCATACGGATTCTAATAAATCCCACTCCTTAATCATCAACCCTGCTACTTGCACCTTACGACTCAAGGCATCAGCTACCATATTTGCCTTTCCCGGATGGTAGTTGATTGTGCAGTCGTAGTCTTCCAAAAATTCCATCCACCGTCGTTGCCTCATGTTCAATTCCTTCTGGGAGAAGAGGTCCCTAAGACTTTTATGATCCGAGTACACTTCGAAGGTCACCCCATATAGGTAATGCCTCCACTTTTTCAGAGCAAACACAACCGCGGCTAGTTCCAGATCGTGGGTCGGGTAATTCTGCTCGTGAAGCTTCAACTTTCTAGAGGCAAAAGAGATCACATTACGGTTCTGCATCAAAACGCACCCCAAGCCTTCTCGAGACGCATCTGCATATACCGCGAACCCATCCTCTCCATTTGGCAAGATCAGTACCGAAGCCGTGGTCAATTTTCTCTTTAATTCCTGAAAACTCGTTTCGCATCGGGCATTCCAGATAAATCGACCATGTTTCTTCGTCAGGTCAGTTAAAGGTCCTGCTAGTTTGGAGAAATCTTTAATGAAACGTCGGTAGTACCCAACTAGCCCTAGAAAGTTACGAATTTCCGTGGGATTTTCTGGTCTCTTCCAATTTGTCACGGCCTCTACCTTTGCCGGGTCCACCGAAATGCCTTCGTGGGAGATTACGTGCCCTAGGAATGCTACTTTCTCCAACCAGAACTCACATTTACTAAACTTGGCATACAGTTGATGTTCCCGTAAAGTCTGCAACACCACCCTTAAATGCTCCTCATGCTCCTCGCGTGTCTTAGAGTAGACCAAAATGTCGTCAATGAACACAACGACAAATCGGTCAAGATAGGGTTTAAAAATCCTATGCATTAGGTCCATAAAGGCGGCGGGAGCATTGGTCAGTCCAAAGGGCATAACGGCGAACTCGTAATGCCCGTATCTCGTGTTGAAAGCAGTTTTCGGAATATCCTCCTTCCTAATTAACAACTGATAATATCCTTGTCGGAGGTTCAACTTTGAGAAGACCACTGCTCCTTGCAGCTGGTCGAACAACTCGTCGATGTGGGGCAGTGGATATTTATTCTTGATCGTGACGTTGTTCAAGCCCCGGTAGTCAATACACATCCTCAAGGTTCCGTCCTTTTTCTTCACAAATAGGACAGGAGCTCCCCAAGGAGACCCACTCTCATGAATGAATCCCCGCTCCAAAAGGTCTTGTAATTGCAACTTAAGCTCCTTAAGTTCTGCAGGGGCCATTCGGTAAGGGGTTTTTGAGATAGGTGAGGTTCCAGGTAACAGATCTATTCGGAATTCTATCTCCCTTTCCGGCGGTAAGGCTACTAACTCATCAGGGAATACATCGGGAAATTCCCTTACCACGGCCACGTCTTCCACTTTTAACTTATCCGTAGGGGTGTTAATCAAAAAGGCCAAAAATCCTTGCGCCCCTCTACTTATCAGTTTCCTAGCTCGAATGCCCGAAATTAAAGCAGATGAGGCTAACCTACCCCTTATATCCAACCTTAAGGTTGCCTCGCCAGGAATGCGAAATTCTACTACTTTTGTTTTACAATCCAGTTGGGCGTTATATTTGGCTAGCCAGTCCATACCCAGAATCACATCGTACCCCTTAATGGACAAGCTAATCAGGTCTCCTAAAAATCTCCTTTCACCTACCCATACATCACAATCCCTATAAACCATACTAGTCACCAAACGTTGATTCCCCGTAGGTGTACTAACTTCTAGGTCATATGGTAAACTAGCAGGTTTTATATCGATGCCACACATGAAATCAGGGTTAACAAACGAATGAGTGGCACCAGGATCAATTAAAACTTTGGCAAAGCGTTGGAAAATAGGGATCGTACCTTCTACGACCTCCGAAGACTCTGGGACCTGATGGGGCTCTAAGGAATACACCCTAGCCGGTACTTTAGGTTTGGACCCATCTCCCTTTGCTGGTCCAGCATTGGTCCTCGGCAGTGGTTGGCTTCCTTTTCCATTTTGTTTCAAAACTGGGCAAGTGGGCAATTGGTGGTCTGCGCTTCCACATCGCAGACATTTATCCTGTTTCCTCCAGCAGTTATCTTCGTTGTGGTTTGACTTCCCGCAATGCCCGCAGGGACCGCGAGGTGCTGAAGCCGAGCCACTCTGAGCATTTCCCCTCGGTCCTCGCCCAGTTTGGCCACCCCTAAATGGAGTCCCTCTACCTGCACCAAATTGTCGACCACCTCCCGTTCTGCGTCCAAATTTAGAAGGAGTGCTCTTCTCACCCTGTCCAGAACTACTCCCAGGAAATCCACGCTTCATCGCCTGGAAGTTCCGGACCTGCAACCGTGCACTTTCAACTCGTTGGGCCTTTTCTACAGCCTCGCTAAACGCAGTGATTTGAGCCGCCGCGAGGTCTTTCTGAATTTCAACATTCAAACCCTGAATAAAGCGCCGAATCCGTCGTTGTTTAGTTATGATTAACTCAGGCGCAAACTTGGACAGGCGGGTGAATTGACTCTCATATTCCGCCACAGTTTGAGCCCCTTGGCGGAGCCTAATAAACTCGTCCTCCTTCCTCTCCTGGACTAGAGGATGGAAGAACTTCGCATTAAACTCTCGAATAAAGTTCACCCAAATCCTGGGTGTCTGCTCCCTTTCCTATTTCTGTCTAATTACGTTCCACCAGGAACGGGCTGTCCCCTCAAGTTGAAATACGGTAAAAGTCACCTGCCGTTCATCAGGGTAGTGTAGGGCTGCAAATATATCAACCATCTTTTTAAGCCATCTTTCGGCGACGTCCGGGTCGGATCCCCCAACAAACATTGGCGGAGCGAACTTTTGAAAACGTTCGAGAGCTCTATCTTCGCTCTCGATATGATGGCCAGGGTTTCCGGGTTTCCAGGGTTAAGGTTTGGGTTCTGGGCTTGTTGCTGCACTACTTGAGCTAGCAGGTTTGTCATTTGCTGCATAGCAGCAGCTATTTGCACATTGGGGTCGGCTTGTGGTTCAAGATCGGGTCCAGTCGAGGTTTCCCCCGTACCCCTAACCCGTGTGGGTTGTCTAGTTCCGCGCCCACGTCCCCGACCACTCCGAGTACCTTCCATAAGTTTTACTTGGTCTAGGCAAGAGTACTAAACCAAAGTAGTAACAAGGCATGTAAGTAATACGCAAAACTTTCACAATAACACATATTGATACATTGCAAACATGATCACAGACATCTATATACAAGCCAAGCAAGATCAAACCACACACATATATACAATCAGTCGAGTCATGTACAGGCCAGTCAGAAAAACATAGACGATCCCCCGAGGAATGGCCATATCAAAAGAGATTTACACGTAGCTAATCCAACAACCAAAACGATTAGCTAAGGCTCTATCCCTATCCCTATGTACAAACAAAAACCACCAAACTATCCCAAAAGAAACCTAGAAGTCAAGGCCTAGTCAGTTGCCGGGGTCTGGGATCCAGGCGACGGGGTAGACTCCTCCCCCACCTCAGCCCCCGCACACGAAGCCTCATCGCTATCTTCCTCCAGCCCGTCATCACATAGGTTAAGGATCGCCTCAGTGCGACCCCTGACTTTGCGAACTCGCTTGAGCTCGCGCTCTCGTGCCTCCCTCAGTTGGTCGCATAGGTCATCAACTCTGTCCTCGACCTCGAGCACGCCATATTCTAGTTCTTTAATACGTGCAGCTTGCTTCTCGTTGGTCGCCCTATCCTGGATCGCCTCGACCTCAAGTCGAGCATTCTCTCTAGCCAACACCTTACGCTCCTTGTCTAGAGCAAACACGAGAGCGTTCGGATAGGCATACTTCTCTTTACACGCGCACCGTCGAAAACGGTTAGACGGGCTCCAACGTATAACGGCCCCTCCTGGCCGTATCTGGTATGGGATCACGAGGAGTGCTCTGCGAGGTCTCACTCCCGAAGGACGAGCACTAGGGTCACCCTGTCCGGCCATCCTACACCACAAGAACAATTAACCATAAATATAAGCTTACAAGCCAAAAACAACAATTCCTCAAATCAAGCAGTCCTATAACACCCAGGCTAATTCAAACCTAGTCTCTGATACCACCTGTGACAGCCCCACCTTCCCCTAAGGCGAACCAAAAGGGTTAGCGGACTGTCTGCCCAGCTCTCGCCAGGACTAACGGATCAGTTACGTCGATCTAATAAGTTCCGGAACAAACCAATGCGTGCAAACAAGTCAAAATCACAAAATAAAAAAAAATGAAAAAACGCGCCGACGATGAACAGTGCCGGACACGTCAGAATCCGGAGTTCAACCAAACATCAATCCAACATATATACATTGAAATCTAACATTTACAACCAAATGGCATGCCACAAAAACCATTCATCATGAATATACATATTCGGTTTACCAATCCAAAAGGAAGTGAACCCAATACACATTAGGGTTTCATTCAAAGAGCTATTCAAAAGATACATATACAAAAGCTCAATTTGGCAACCGACAAGTATGAACTTTTCCCCAAAAGTGATCATTTTCCTGTAAGGAAAACAAATGGAACGGAGTGAGCTAAAGCTCAGTGAGTTACTACCACAATAGCAACTAAGATCACATAAGCATAACCGTTCAGTTCAAGTATGCAAATAAGAAGTAAATCAAATCAGTGAAAGGATACGGACGGCTCTCAAGAGCCTATTTCCTCGCTTATATTCTTGATCCAACCTCATTGACCCTCCGTCAATGTTAAAAGTACCAAACCGTAGACCTCACTTTACTTCCATTCCTTCCACCCAACATACCCCAACCGGGCCCGCACTCCAAGCAGTAACTTTAGGTGATACTCGAGTACACTGGAACCAAGGGTCTCATTACCACAAGATTCCTATTTCAGTCCCCGTGGCTAGTCAATTTTCACGACCAAGCCCTCGCTGGCTCGATTCAAGTGACTACCAACGGGGTCGAGCTCAGTAATACAGTAGGGCCGTTGGATACTCGTCCAACCGACACCCAAGCAATATCCCATGAATGGAATCCAATAACTCATATAGCAAGTACAGTAATACAGTGAAACGGTAAACAGTCATTCACAGGAATAAAAGGAATGAGGGCGGTCAAGTACACCCTCACCCTAATCATTTCCAATAGCCAAACAAGCCTTCAAGGCATCACAATCACATATAGCAAAGCCACATTATGACATCCAAGTGAGTAGTATACTCACCACTCACGTAGGTGAGGTTTCATGCACCGCCGTCCAAAGTACGTCGTGCACTAACGTCACGCCCTAGAACACGTAAACAAATACCATGAGACTCGATAACGAGTCATAAAGCCATGCCAATCACAACCCCAATAGGGTTTCATATGCATATATAAGCATGATAGCAAACCAGAAAATCAGGAAATGTAACTATATTAGCCCTAACAACAAAGCAGTTTTGGCCTCCTTATGCGGTAATGACACAAAATGTGTTACGCTTATCGGATGAGGGTGTAAGACCCACCATATCAAAGCTAAAAGACAGGGCTACAAAAATGTAGAAGGCCACTCAGTCCAAATCCTAGCGCAACTAGGTCAAAAATACAGAATACCAAACCAGAACCGTAATTGCAGGTTTACATATCACACTATGTTGTAATTAGTCCAACTCAGTCTATACAGGTCCAAATGCATTGATTCCAAAGGCATGCGGTAGCCACGACATCCAGCTACATTTCATCAGAAGTCACCAACATTCAAATCCAAAGCAATTCCAGTCAAAACAGACGATTACAAGCGCAGTTCACACATTCTGATCAACCCAGAACAGCAACAGTAAAATCGACATATCTCACTCTACAGTACTCCAAATGACCTGAAATTTTACAGGCACCTCAAACACATCAATACCTACAACTTTCATGTTTTAAGCCAAGGCCAATTCGGCCTCTAATCATGAGATACAAAACCGGACAAAAAGGGGGTTATGAAACCCTAACTTTTCACATTTCAATCCAAACCCAAAATTGATTGCAATTATCAATAATTCACACCTACTAGAGTCATTACCCCTCATTACCAACCATCATAAATAACCACAACATCATGATCACATTAAACCAGAAAAAATCTCCAATAAATTGAAAACTTCACCAATTCATCTCAAACCAAGAAATAAACCACAAATATCATCACTTTAGCTTCCACTAGGCACAAATTAAGCATCATTAGGTGTAGGGGAAAGTTCAAGCACCACTTACCTAGTAAACAAGAGAAGAGGAGTTGTAGAACACCTTAGCTTCCTTGAACACTTCCACAAAAACACTTACTAGTACCAAAGGAAGGGATTTTATGGAGTAGAAACTAATTTATGTGATTGGTTTTGGAAGATTGAGCTAAACAGAAGCTAAAATGTTGAAGAGTTTCTCTCTTCTTTACTCAAGAGAGGGCCGGCCAACAAGGAGCAAGAAATGGTGATTTTTGTGGAAATTTTAAGATATTTAACAAATTTGGTCAAAAGGTCAAAAAAATGAATAGTTGTCACCAAGTCATATCCAATAAAATGGTGACACTTGTCACTCCATTAATGCAATCTTATCTTTTCTTTTTCCTCTCACATCAATCACTTCACATCCTCTACTTATCTCTTAACACCCGATAAATTTCACACAGTACCCGGAATTTAACCTAATTGGCCGAATTTTTCCGAACTTTTCGCACTAGTGGGTCCCATGTCCATTATATACTCTTAATTTCTCAAAAACACTCCAATACTAGAAAAATCATCTAAAAACTATAATTACTCATAAAATTCACCAGGAAAAATTTCCTAAGCCAGAAAATGCAAAAATTATGCCTTTAAATGAGAAAAACCCTAAGAAAATTATTAGGGATTTACGGGTTCTCACAGTGTACTTTATCACACTCGTTCTCTTGCCTGTACTGAATGAACTAGAATCTATTACTTGTACTTGTTATGCACTTGAACTTGTTACTTGTACTTGTTATGCGATCGTTTGGAAGTGTGTCCAACGATCGTCCTGTTAAACTTGATCCTTGTTAAACTTGAGCTCAACCTCATGGGGAGTTAATTAAATCGAGCTAGCAAGGGCTTGCTCGAGATAATTGACAATCTTTGGGTACCTGTTCCTGGGGAATCTTTGGGTATTGAGACTCTTGATTCCGGTATACTCGAGTATTACCATTCTTGTTCCTGTTTGGCGTTCGGGCCCAGTAAGGGGAATGTTTGGTGAACGGGGTTTTGGCGTTAAAGTGGTGTTCTACTGGACGGGTTTCTTTATTGAACGTTGACGGAGGGTTAACGAGGCTGGATCAAGTATAGCAACGGGGATTTGGCTCCTGAGGGCCACTTGTATCCTTTACATTGTGATGTTCATTCATTTCTCGTATTTGATGTGAATATGTGCCTCCAAAGTGCTTTCTCATGAATTCTACTGATTCTACTATTTATTCTGTTGGTACCTCATTGAGCTTTTAGCTCACCCCGTTTCATTATCCTTGTTTTCCTTACAGGGAACCATCTATTGGAACTGCAATGTTTTGAGAAATGAGTTGAGCTAGTCAGAAATTCTTTTGTTCTTTTAGTATAACTCCTCGACAACTTGGAAACCCTAAATGTATCTTAATACAATGTTTCCTTTTGGATTTGTAAACTTACTAATATGTATATTTAAAATGTTTCCTCATGTTTATGTAATATATAGATATTCGGGAATGTACATTCTTTCATTGCAAACAAAGTGTACTTGTACGTGGCGGCGGCCCTTCCATTTCGTCGTGATTCTTGTAGTTTTATTCCGGTCTTGATGGAGGTATGATTGAGTCCCGGCGAGAGTTGGGCAGGCGGTCCGCCGAACCCTTTGGTTCGCCTTAGGGTGAGGTGGGGCTGTCACACCAGTCCCATGTTTAAATTTCTCGTTCGGGCCAGTCTCATGTTTAATTTTCTCGTTCGGGTCAGTCCCATGTTTTAATTCTCGTTCGGGCCAGTCCCATGTTTAAATTTTCATTCGGGCCAGTCCCATGTTTAAATTACTCGTTCGGGCCAGTCCCATGTATAAATTTTCATTTGGGTCAGTCCCATGTTTAAATTATGGTTCGGGTCAGTTCCATGTTTTAAATTTTCGTTCGGGTCAGTCCCATGTTTAAATTTCTCGTTCGGGTCAGTCCCATGTTTTAAATTCCCTGTTCAGGTCAGTCCCATGTTTGAATTTTTGTCATGTTTTAATTTCTTGTTCGGGTCTGTCCCGTTTTAAATTTTTCGTCTGGGGCAGTCCCATTTTAAAGTTTTTTGTTAAAGGGGTCAGTTCTCATTTAAAAAACGACAGTCATTCGAGTAGTTGCAACCGGATAACACAGGTAAGTATTTTGGTGCCCACTTCTTTGTCTCAAGTTTTTCCAAAACTCAGACAAAGAGAGGCAAACTGTAGACACCAAAATTTTGGCTTTTCTTTTTTATATATATAGTTGATTTTTGTTTTAATTTTTGCTTATTTTATTTTGATAAGGAAATTGTTTTATTATTACTAATTAATTCATTGAAAAAAAAAGAAAGAAAAGAAAGAGATCCGTGCGCGTGTTTGGACGTGCACTATTCATCATCGTCCTGGTTCGTACAAAGCAAAGCAACAAGGCTCAACATTGCAGTGGGTTTTTCTTCCAATTTTCATTCATTCCCATTACAGTTTTTTTTCTCTCCAAACATTCCTAGTACCAACCCAACTCATCACCCAAAGATCCCACTCTAGAACAAGATCAAAGGGGCAGTAATAAGCCATATAAACCCATTTTTGAGCAAGGCTATCTAAACCTTTCATCTTAGGTTTAGTTTTTTTGGGGGTGCCTTTAAAAAGGCATGAAACAGCCGAGCAAAAAAAAAGAAAAAGGGGAGGTCAAAGGTAGAATCCAAGTGGACGGCTGAAAAGGGTTTGAGAAGCAAGGGGGTTTTTGGAGAGTAGTTGACGGCTGAAGGAAATAGTGAAGGGAGAGTTTGAGGGCTAGAGAGAGTTTCAAGAGAGGAAAAACCAGACAGAGAGAAACCAGAAAATGAGAGAGATAGGGAGGGAGAATAAGGAGGAGTGATAGCTAGGGTAAGAAGAAAGGGAGGCTGAACCAAAAGGGAGGTTTTGGCTAGGCAAGAAAAGAGCCAAGGAAGAGAAACGGCGGGGCTGAGTTGAAGATCTGGGAAATTTGGACAAAATTGAAAAACTAGAAGAAGGAATCTTCGGGCAGGAGGAAGTCTATTGGGGGAAAGAAAAAGGAAAAACGCAGAGCGGCCGTAGCATCAGAGGATATCCACACAAGACCTAAACTTCCACCAGTTTCAAGTGAAAAGAAAAGATCGCTACGTTGGTGGCGCTGCCATTGTTGTTGCTGCTCTCGTTCTACTGCCGTCGACTCCGTCATCACCGGCAGATCTTCACCGAGGTATTTCAGTCATGAACTCATGCCAAGTTTGGATTTTTCTATTGTTCCTATTTGGTTTATGGTTGAGGAATGCATGGGATTAGACCTGGGTTTCAGGGATAGTAGTTTGGGGCTCTATGATGAATTTAAGGTGTTTTTGTTTGGTGTTTATGGCTGATCTTTAAGCGTATAACTAGCAGACCCAGGAAAAGGGCATGAAACTTTGAGCGATTCTGTTTTGATGTTTCTTTCTCGCTGTTTCCTTGCCTTTTACCTATATTTTACAATCTAAAGTCGTGTCTTTCTTGCTAATTTTTTGCATTTTAGGAATATCAATGCCTGTTTACAGGCAAAATTTTGTTCGGTGCAATTTCTATAATCTGCTCCTAGGCTGTAATTTAGTGGCAAAATGTTTGTTGTGGAAAATGTTTGGTATTTACATGGGTTTTGTGGTGTGACGTTGCACGGGTTTCATGGGTATCCTGGGAGAGGGGAAGCTGTGGATGATGTCTACGTGATAAATGAAAGAAATCAGCGCTTGATGTTTACATGATAGGGGAGTCAATGTCTAGTGTTTGCCATTTTGTTTCCAATGTCATTTGATCCCTCCCTGTTTCATGTTTGGTTGGCTTGAAGTTTATGATTTCTTTGGGTGTTCGGTTGGTATTGGTATACTGTGGGCATGTTTGCCGCAAGTTTCTCCCTTTGTGCATTTGCTGCATTTTTTACATTCAACTGCATCATAGAGCTGCTAATGCTTGCAATGTTTTTCCTGATGCATATAACGGCTTGCGTCCCTTGCTGCATTTTATTTTCTTCTGCTGTCGGTTAGACCAGATTTGCTACCTTAATCCAGCAATAAAAGTGTAGTACTTGATTTGGTTGATGATTGGGAGTTGCGTCTTGTGGTTGTGATATTTGTTGGTGATATATTCGGTTGATCATGAATGCCGCAAGTTACAGAAAGGATGTGGGCTGAGAAATATTGCAGAAAACAAAGAGAGCTTCGGTTTGCCGGAAGCTTTTGTTTGCATGAAGTCGCTTGAACTGTCCAGATTTGCATGCCTTTTCATCCGACTCTTGGTGTTTAAATCTACAAGTTTCATGTTGCAAAGTGAGAGGATCGTGTGGTAGTCTTGTTTGGATTTGATTTCGTTTGAAAGCTGGTTTATGAAGTGCTGAATTGCAGAAATGTTTCGTAGGCTTTTGCATGAACTTGCATGATAAACTGTCCAAATTTGTTTCCTAACCCCCTGAGTCTCCCTTTATCTTACAAAGGCCTAATTATGTCTTGCAATTAGATCCTAGAGTAATTGCAAGTTGAACCTTTACTTGACCTTCTCATTACTTATCGACCTTTGAAGTTCCCAAAACATTTTAATTGGACTTGAATGATTGATTAATGTTTGCTATTGGGTCCTTAGTAGTTTCTATTTTAGAAATTTGATTGATAATTTACCTTCTTTGTAATTTATGCATTATTTGATTACATTTAAGTTGCAATTGGGAAGGATTTGGTGATTGGTTGGTTTAACTTATTTTGTATTTTGTTTATATTTTACTATTTAATTGGTGCCTTGACCTTTTTATTGTTTTGAAGCTATTTTTTCTTCATTTGGTTACCAGTGCAAGGGAGGTAACCTCTATCCCTTTAATTTTATTTTTTCCTACGTGCTCCTATGTGTTTTTCGTGAATGTGGCGTGCTTTAACTTGTTTTTATTTTGTTTGGTTTGATTTAGTTATTTACTTTGCTTTTTCTTTAAATTTCATTTCCTTCTAATGTAATTATTTGAAAGGCATTTAAATGCCAAATTGTAATAGTTAGGCTTGCCTTATTTCATTTTATTTCACATTCCCCTTTTAGATTGTAGTAGGCCCCCCTTTTGTAATAGATAGAGCTTATGTGCCATATGTTTGTGTGTGCTTATATGCCTATGTGTTTACTTGCTTTTCCTAGGCTTCTGAATCTAGATAAACATGCTTATGTGCTACGTGCTATGTGAAACTATGTGTTTTGCATGTCTATTTGCTTTAGTATCATACCTGATTATGTGGATGGAATGCACGTCACCATGGCTAGTTCAATGCTAGTCATGGTCTTCCCCTCGAGCCCTCACAAGTCCAATGTTTGTGAGAGAGCGTTAGTAAGGGCTAGTCCAATGCTAGACCCAATAGGGCCGTCCCCCTTTCGCTAATGTCATATCTGCATGCCTCACTACAACTTCATGCATTTTTGCATTTTAGTTTTTTCTCATTTTGCATGCTCCCCTAACCCTTCCCTCACATATTTAGGGCTACATTCTCATTTTAGACTAGCTCATTTGCTTGCATAGGTTAGGGAGTCACCCTTCTGGTAAGGGAAACAGATGAGTTTGGCTACACATAACTTTAGCACGCTTGTTTTCTTTTTGAACCAAAAGGCAAATCAAAAGTCACAATTTAGGGTCTCCCCGTACCCGTCTTGTTCGCATTCCTGTAGGGCTCATACATTTCTAAGGCATATTACCATTTGCACTCTCACTTACACACTATCATTTTTTCACCCACTATCACTTAACACACTTACCAGCTTACCACTTTGCACACTATCACCTTATCCACTTTATCATTTTGCATACTATCACTTCACTTTACATTCTCTCACATTTGCACACGTGCACTTTTATATACTCATTTGCACTCTTGCACTTTACACACCCATTTTCACATTTGCACTTTGCACATTTGCACTTGGCACTCGCTTTTACACTCAAAAGACATTTTCGCACACACTCATTTTTCCTCATGATTATTCGAGCATTCATTTGCATTTATTCGTGACCTCTTTGAGGGTACATCAATGGCTATCACAATTCATGTGATTAGGACCAATTAAGCCTCAAAAGAGACATTTTGTCCCATTCGAACAAATCATTAGATTTAGGTTTGCATTCATGTTAGACACATCCAAAATGCAATACATATTTTGGGTAGAAATTAGAAAAATTGTCACTAAATCATACAACTAGCTTAGGCTAGGGTAAAAGGGTGCCTTAGACTTCGTCTTTGCTTTCCCTTTTATCAACCGTGACCCCCGAACTCGTCTCTTTGATATTCGTAGACTAGGAGTCATCTATAAAGGTTTTACTTCATTTTTCAAAACTACTTTTTGGATGACTTGGTACACCCCAACTCTATACCAAGTGGCGACTCCTGTTTGAAAACCTTTTTAGATTATCATTTTGGCCAAACCGTCGCATTTTAAAGTCCCATGACCTTTTCCTTTATTTCTCACATTTACATGTTTCACGCACACTGCACATCATGATTTCCAAACAACTTTACTTTAATTTACTTTTTCTCAAAAAATGGGGCGCGACAATGGAAACGAAGGGGAAAATTGAACGAAAGGAGGCAGCAGAGGAAAACAGGGGAAGGGATTGAAAACGGAAAGAAAAGAAAGAGAAGAGGGGAAAGAGGGCACAACAACTCCAGTAAAGGTTTGTTCGAATCAAAGTGTTAAACACTCAAATCGGTCATTTTAAACTATCTTAAAGCCCTCTTTGCCACCGTCGTTCGCTTCCGCCACCGCCCTGGAACACACTACAAAGTGTTTCAATGGCAGCATCATTTGAAGACAACTCAATGGGTCAACCCAAGACTTCGCCTTCTTGTTGCTCAATCTCAATGAAACGGCTCCAAGCGCAGTAGTTTCACGACCGGAGCCTCTCATCAACTTCTTCTCCACCTGCTCCTCTTCCATGGATGACTTGAGCAGCGACAGCAACAGAGATTTCCAACTCACCAAACCGTCACTATCTCACCTATTCCACCGTCATTGCCTGTAGAATCTCCCAAGCAGGAGCCCTATAAGTTTTTCTCTTTAAATTTCAGTTCTTCTCAAGCTTCCGAAATGGGTCTGCCGTGGCATTATTTAATGCAATTTTCCTGCTAATTAGCCTAAATTTCTGAATACATATGCTTATATGTTGATTGGACTGGAATTTGATTGGTTTTGCTGATGATTTTGGGGCCGGTTATACCATCAATTAGGCAAAGAATCAGTGGATTTCTAATGCCCCAACCTGTTTGATAGAATGCCCAAACAAAATTTGAACAAAAAGAACAAATGAGTGTTATTGGTAGAAAACTAGAAAGGTAGAATTCTAGAAGACTTGTATGCAGGGAAGGACATGACCATTAATCGTGTTGATATGGATCATCGGTTCCTCAATTTGGTGAATTCTGTGAATGACTCTGAGTTGAGTAATGGGATTAATTTAGCAAGTTCAAAGCAATCTAATTTGGATATCGAATTTGAGAAGTTCTGGAATTCTGTGAAAGGATTTGATTTCATAGCTATTTTGGTTGTCTTCGTGCGTGATCTGAGTTGGAAATCTTTACATATAATTGGCTCTTGATGATAAGATGTATAAAGTGTTGTTTCTTTTGGTTCGAAAGATGATGTTGCTGCTTCGTTTTCGTTTCGCTACCCTGCTGTTTTTTATATGTTGGTTCAGTGCTAAGAGGATTGCATTCCCGTGACTGCATTTTACTGTTTGTTTGGATGTCAAAATTCTTCATTTTGTCACTTGGATTCTTGATGTTTGGGTTGGGATTTAATGTAAAGGGAAATTGGTACTGAAAGCTCATAATGTGACGGCCCTACCTCCCCCTAAGGCGAACCAGAGGGTTCGGCGGGCCGCCTGCCCAACTCTCGCCGGGACTCAGTCGATCACTACAATCCTCAAATGAATTACAATATAAATCTCAAATATACATCACATGGTCCACAAACATACATCCAAGTCTCCAATAATTACATGTCACAAATGCAGCGGAAACTGATTCCAATCGTGGAATGTATACTTACATCCATATCAATTTCAAATATTTATACAAGACCAACTCGTACATAAAATAGATCCAAACTTAAACTGTACACGATATAAGCCATCCAGTCACGTGAATAAGCACAACAAGCCCTTCCTTCGCCTTGAGTCCTGTGGGGGGGGAAATAAAACATTTTTGGGGTGAGCTAAAAGCCCAGTGAGTAACCAGTAAAATCAGTAATCAAATAGTTTTCACAAAAATTCATTTCATTGATGTCATGGTTCAGAAATCAGATGTACGTATTTTTGCTCTCGTGAGCCAGTGAAATCATTGTAATGTTTTAGAAGTTCAATAAGTAACCGGGGGTAAAAATGTAATTTTGTTACAGGTCAACATTTGCACAGTGAGAGTAAAACAAAAGCAGAAAATGACACCACATGGTAATTCCACAAAGCTCAATGAGCTAAAATCTCAATAAGGTTCCGAACATGAAATTTCATAACAAAGCCAACACATTAACCATCAATAATCAATAATTCAAGAAACATTTACAATGGAAAGCGATAGTAACATATTCATTAAAAGGATACCGCTCACATGGAGCTATTCATTTGTTCGTTCCCCTGACATTTCCCCTTATTCCTCCAATTATTTGAAAATTTCATTTTTATAAATAAACCCTCGTTCATCTTTTTATTCGTTCATCCCCTTTTCCGGACGTTGACCGGACTCCACCCATCCGACGTTGGCCGGACTCCACCCATCCGGACGTAGCCGGACTACAAGGTAATACTCAAGTATACCAAATTCACCCAGGGTCACCATATCGCCCGACCGAGTCCGCTTCTGGCTCGAGTCGATCGGTAACGAAGGGCAGTGGCCAGTTCAGCCAAAAGGCTTACATCATGCGCAACTAGCATTTAATCATTAATCATTGAAAATTCATATTTATTTAGGTCGAGTGCGATAAAGTACACACTCGCCTAGAAAACTCGTTTTAACAATCATCGAAAGTACTTAACACATTTTCAATTAATAATGACAAGCCAATAAGTCAAGAATTACAGCAACCAAGGGACACTCATATGCAAGTACGCATGATATGCAAGAAAACAGTTCAAAAGTAACTTTTGGAAACAGTTTAAAAGTAAATAATGCAGGAAACGGTTCATAAAGAACTTCAGAAATAGTTTGAGGTCACTCACCTCAATGGCTCAGAAATCATCCATCATGTATCATTGCCTTGCTCAAACCCAAGTCTTAGATCACAAACTCAATGCAAACAAATCCTTTAAAAGTTCGGACAGCACTTCCCCTACATTTGCTAACTTTTCCAGCCATCATGGCTTCATTATTTCCTCAGCCAGTCCCAAAGGTACACACACAACAACAAGTTCATCCATAGCCATTCAGCAAGCTCCAAGTAATACTAGTGCAAGTCAAGCTAGGGGGAAAAAAATCCGGAAATGAAACTTAAGCTCAAAACCAGAAAAACAGTTTTGACGTCATTTTGCGGTAATGGTACCAAAGGCGTTATGATTGTCGGAAGAAGGTGCAAGACCCACCGTTTCGAAGATAAGAGATAGGTATACAACAATGTAGAAGGCCACTCAGTTCAAATCCTAGCACAACTAGGTCAAATGTGCCAAATACTCAACCGGAAACACCAAAAACAGGTTTACAAATCACATAATGCTGGAATTACTATAACTCAGTCTATACAGGTCCAAATGCCGAAATTCCAAAGGCATATGGTAGCTAAGACATCCAGCTACATTTCATCAGAAGACACCAACACCTAAATCCAAAGCAATTCCAGTCAAAATGGCCAATTACAAGTGCAGTTTTCGCATTCTGATCAACCCAGAACAGCAACAGTAAAATCGGCATATCTCACTCTACACTAATCCAAATGACCTGAAATTTTACAGGCACTTCAAACTCATCAATACCTACAACTTTCATGTTTTGAGAAAAGTCCAATTCGGCCTCTAACATGGTGCAATAAATTCGGGCAGAATGAAGAACTACAAAACCTAATTTTCTGAAATTTCTTCCAAAACAGAAATTGATTGCACTTAATCACTTTTTCCACCTCCTAGAGTCATTAAACATCATTTACAATCATCATACATGACCACCCAATCATATCCCTATGAAAACAGAAAAATCCCCAAAAATAATAAAACTTCACCAATTCAACCAAACTCAAGAAATAATCCATGAAATTGCATCTTATAACACCACTAATCATGAATTGAACATCATTAGAGGAAGGAGAGGTGTTCATCCACCACTTACCTTAGCAAAACAAGAGGGAGAGCTACTTGTCACCTTAAGCTTCCAAACAACTTCACCAAACAACTCACTATCACTAAAAGAAGAGGTTTTATGGAGTAGAAACTAGATCAAGCAAGTGTTTTGGAGGATTTGAGCTAGATAATTGCCAAACTTTGAAGACGTTTTTTCTTCCTTCTTTGCTAGAGAGAGAATCAGCCAAGAGGTTGAAGACAAGAATGAATTTTGTGTGATTTTTAATATATTTAAGCAATTGGTCAAAAAGTCAAGAAAATGAATAGTAAGTCATAAGCTATTTCCAATACAATGGTGACACTTGTCACCTCCATAAATGCAATCTTATCTTTTCTTTTTCCTCTCACATCAATCAATTCACATCCTCTACTTATCCCTTAACACCCGATAAATTTTACACAGTATCCGGAATTTAACCTAATTGGCCGAATTTTTCCGAACTTTTCGCACTTGTGGGTCCTACGTCCGTTATATATTCTTAATTTTCTAAAAACTCTCCAATACTAGGAAAATCATTTTTAAACTATTTTTGCTCATAAACTTTATCTGGGGAATTTTTTTTAATCAAGAAAATGTAGAAAAACGGGCGATTAAAAAAATAAACCCTAGAAAATTACAAAATTTCCGGGTTCTCAAACTCATTTTTTTTTCGGGGCGTCACACATCAGATCGCAGAAGTAAGAAACCAAAGAGGAACAATAAAGCTTCAGTCGCGGGAAGATCTTTGAAGTCTGCATGGAAATTTTCTAAGATTTGCATTTTAACCCTCCGAGTCCCCCTTTGTTCTACTATGGCCTGAATAATTCAAAAATTAATCATTTTGATCCCTCAAACTTTTCTTTTCCTTCCAATTGGGTCCTTATTTAGTGAATATGGACTGTTTAGTTGTTTAAATGCTTTTGATGATTCAATTTCGTATTCATGTGATTATTTGTGATGCCTTGACCTTTTCTTTTATTTTGGAGGGTAAATAAGCAATTTCACTCCATTAGGATCCCAAATTAAGGGAGGTACACCCAATCCCTTATTTCCTATTTTATTTGACTCTACGTGCCTTACGTGACTTTACGTGTTTGATTGCATGCCTCTTGAATGTTTTTTTTGTGACGCCCCCACTTCTCCCTAAGGCGAACCAAACGGTATCCGCGGGACGCCTGCCCAACTCTCGCCAGGACTCAAGCAATTTCCATTCAAGCTTATAACAATACTAGAAGTCGATAACCAGAAAATATACATACAAATAGTGCGGAAGCGTTCAAGCTTAATGATTTTAACAATCACCCAAACCTTACATCAGGTTTCCATAATACAGCCCAAAATATATAATAACCAAAAGTCTAGATAAAAGAGTTAGAACCCTATTACATGAGCACACAAAAGAGAAATTCCTCCGAACCTCATTTCAAACCCAAACCTGTTAAGGAAAACAAATCTACAGGGTAAGCAAAATGCTCGTGGGGCCAAGAACACACATGCAAGCACATTGTTCAAGTAACAATCCCAATTCAACAAGTAAAGCAACAATATTGCAATAAATGACAATTCGAGCGGAAAGTAAGCAGAAACAATTCAAGGATATCGGAGCTCTCAGGAGCTAATTTCCACTTGCTTTGCCACCGTCATTCGTATACCTTCCCGCGATGACACTCTGTCAACCGGGTCGGTATTTCCATTCGGTAGATCACCACTTACTTCCATCCGTCCACCGCACATACCCCCACCAGGACCGAACGTCATTTATAAGGCGATACTTCAACGAGTATGCCAAGCAAGATCTCTCCAATAGATCAAACTTATCAGGTAATTCTCATGGCTCGCTAAGGTTCCCGACCAAGCTCATGTTGGCTCGAGTCTAAGGTTTGCCTATGAGTTTGGCCGTCCCCCACTTAACATTTATAAGTCGAGGAGATTCACTCCAGCGACGTATGCAGCCATAACATACCATTGCATTTCATTCATTCATTCAATACATTTCAGTCATTCATTTAAAATAAGAACGAGTGCGGTAAAATACACACTCGTCTTCATTTTTTAAAATCTCCAAACAATTACAACAATTAAGCAGGTATCAAGTATTCATACACTTGACACTCACCAAGTAACAAGAGTAAGTAGATTCAATTGAAGTTCAAGCGTCCACCGTGGGGTCCTCTTGAAGGTCCTCGTGTGCGTCTGAGTAAATAATAGTGAATTATCATTCATACATTCCAATTATCAAGGAAGATCGTGCACGAGTACAATCTAGGGGAAATTTCATGATAATGAACCTCAATTACTCGTAAATCGAGATTCAAGTAAAGTTTCTTAAAGTATAAGAGCAATCAAGTCTTTTGTCTTGGAAATTAAGCATAAACGTTCAAGTACTATTGAAGGAATAAGGAGTACTCGAAAACTCCATTTCCTTGATATTCGGAAAATTTCAGTTTTGATACGATACATTAGAAAAATCGTATCTCACTTCCACATGTCGAAAATTGGAAAACTTGGTACCGTTGGAAACCTCTTCCAACTTACTAAAAGTTTCTAGTATGCACTTTTCTAAGATTCCAAATGGAAAACATTCAAAAATGAGCTCAAAGTCCCTGTTTTGGTTTATAAGGCAGATTTAAGTTGGTTTTTGGCCAATTTTGAAAATTTGGCAAAATTTACTTGATTGGAACTAGCCTTTGAAATTTGGAACTCTATTAGAGTCGCAATCCAAGTTTACAACAAAACAAGCGGAATGAGAAACAGAGTTTTGAGTACTAAGATATGGCAACTCAAAGTTACCAAAATTCCCTTGTGAAACAAGGGTTTTCCAAACTCAAGTTATGAACTTTGGAAATTTATTTGAGCAGTGAAATGGGCTCAGATTGGTACCAAATTCAGTAATATAATACTCCTATATAAAGGGTATCCCTCTATCAAATTTCATGGAAAAATACCTTCCGGAAGGTAGTCAACCAAACAACCAAAATTTTGAAAAATCCTACGGCAAAACTGCCTTGAGTTTTTTGTTTCCATTCCAAACATTTGACCAAGGAAAATCCTTCAAACATGGTTCATTTGTGTAGGAAAAGCCTAAGGAACATTCATGGTACATTTGGCAAGCATTTTAACCCCAAGAAATTCAATTGGTAAGTCCACACCAAGTCTAGCATCAATTCTGCCCAAAATTTAGGATTTTCAAGAACAGGGTAGGTTTCGTATTTTGATCACAAATCACTCAATTCAACTCAGAATTGAGCATGGCTGGTGGCATTGGAAAATACATTCCTAAAACTATAATTTCACAGAAGAAATTGTTAGAAATTCAGAACACAACTATCTGAAATTCGAGCCTCAAGTTGTAGCTTCTGAACTTCGTTCCAGGAAAACAGAGAAACAGGACAGTCATCTTTAAATGGTTGGTACAGAATACTCGGGTAGAATGAGGAGTTGAATTTTATACCGTTGGAAATCTAGGAATGTCTAGTTTCAAATTCCACTAACGGCACTTGATTTTGACATCGGAGCACAAAGTTATGGCCAAAACAAGAAGGCTGTCTGAGCATTACGGGAAAATTTTTCTAGGTTTGCTAGCTTTGTGAGATTAATCCATTTGACCAACCAAACCTCAATATTTTTCGATGAAACTTTATACACCATCCATAAAACATATAAACATCATATACAAGCAATTAAAATCTCAAAATTCTGCAAAAAGAGGCACGATCATAACAGGGGCAGAATTGGAAACTTTACATCCATGCACACCTTGAAGTTTATACTAGTTATGCACCATTAATCTACCAATTTGAGCACTAAACCAACAATAAATCCATCATCAATCATCACATCAGCCATCAATCCAAGAGTGGGAGTTCATAGAGCCCACATTCAAAATTTTCCAACAATAACAAGCCACCCACATGAATATCTAAGCTCATAAGTGTAAATCAACTTCCATAGGCTAAGAATTTAAGGATTGATCGTCACTTACTTGTATTGGTGGACAAGACAGAATTTTCGGCCCCTCCTTACTTCAACATGAACCGTGAAAAGCTCTCCCTTTTTAGGTAGATACAATCCCCATGTGTTCAACTAGGTGTAGTTCAATTTTGGTTTGATTTGGTTGAGATTTGGTGCATGAATTTGGAGTAGAAAGTGATGGAGCAAGGCTGGTTCTTCTTTCCCTTGCTGTTCGGTTGTGTTGAGGTGAGAAATGGAGAGTGTTTGCTGATAGTGAGGCTTCCGTGAGAAACTTAGCAATTATGGGTTTCAAGTGTACAAAAGTCAACTCTCCAATAGTGCGCGTACGCGTATCTCCAAATTAAGCGCGATAAAGCGAAACTTCCAAGAAATTCTTATAACGATAGTACTAATAACTATCACTTATAGCGAAACTTTCAACTTATGGTATTTCCAAATCAGCTAAAATCCCTAATCGCGTATTCACTGTGATGACTCGTAAAAACTATTATTTTTAAGCCTAACTTATGGCTTAATAAATTATTTAATTGGATTTTTACCACGAGGAATATTTTCTAGTCTTATTAGACCTAAATACATGATAATATAACTTCGTTATATTTTTAAAGTGACTCGTCTCAAAAATTAATTTCCTGGAGTGCGTTTAGTAAAAATAGTGAATAGTGCTCGGAGATTTTACCGCGTAGGAGCACAATAAGCTTGGAATATTGGAGACTTGCACTATGGTTCCAAAATAGGTAATCTTATGAATAAATACTCAGGTGATAGTTAGTAGTACAATCGTTATAAGAATTTCTCGGAGGTTTCACGTTATAGCGTTAAAATTGACGGTACGCGTTCTCACACGCGCGACTTTATTTGAGGGACTTTAGACCCTTATTTCAGGACAATTAAGAGTGAATAATATTTACATGAATATAAATGCATTAGAGGTTTAGTTCACTAGTGAACCAAACGCGCGAGAAATCGAGCCCTAATCGCGGCAAACGCCCCCTAATGTGAGTTGACTAATGGGTGATTTATGGCCACAAGTTAGTATCTTCTCTTGGAAGCTTAAAAATCTGATCACTCTCTCTCTCTTCCTTCTCAAGACTGCCGACCAGCCCTCTCTCTCTCTTAAGCTCCATTGTTCTTCATTTTACTTCACAAATCTTACTCAAACCACCACCAAAACATCTCCAAATTCAACCAAACTTGCACCACACTAGGAGATCATTTTGAGCTGCAAAAAGGGTGCTAGAAATCACGGTTTCTTGGAGCATTTTGAGGGCCAAAAATTCTGATCTAGTACATTAAGAAGGTATAACATGATCCATCACCTTAAACTTGATTTATAGTAGTAGATATGCATCTCTAAGTACTTGCATGTAAGTAGATGACTTGATATTGTTGGAAAAATGTGAAAGTGGGCTCTATGAACTTCCACTCTTGGGTTGTTGCTGATTTGATGATTGATGGTGGATATATTGTTGGTTTAGTGGTTAAAATGATGGATTAATGGTGTGTAATTGATAGAAACTTCATTGGGTGCAAGAAGCAAAAGTTTCCGATTTTGCCCCTGCCTTGTTCGCCCATTTTAAGGCCAATTTTTAATGATCCAATGGCTTGAATCTGATGTTTATATGACATATTAGATGTGTGAAAAATTTCATCGAAAAATAATGAGGTTTGGTTGGGCAAACAAATTTTTTTTGTGAAACTAGCAAATTTGGAAACTGTTCACGTATGGCTCTGACCAGCGGTGGTGTTTCGGCCATAACTCCGTCGTCGGATGTCGAAATCATGTGCCGTTGGTGGCGTTGGAAACTAGACATTCCAGGCTTTAATTTGAGATAAAATGCACATTTTGATTCTTTGTGAGTGAGCTGAACCAAATGTTTTAAGATCGCTGTCCTGTTGCTCTGTTCAACTGGGATGAAGTGATAAGGCAGCAAATTGATGCCGATTTTGAACTAGTTGAGTGCCAAATTTTGAAATGATTTCTTCTGTGATATTATAGCCCTATGAATGTATTTTTCAACGACATAAACCATGCCCCATTCTGAGTTAAATTGACTGAGTTGTGACCAAAACAAGAGGTCGGACGTCCGAAGAAGACAAGCCAGAAGTTACTCGTTCAACTGATCAGGATTCGGACGCTCAACACCTGTGTATCGGACGCCCGACAAGTGTTGCTGCTCTTCGGACGCAACATTCTGGACGCATCGGCTGTCCGAAGAAAGTGAAGAAGAAATTTCCAAGTATTCATCCTACCTTCGGACGCATAAACACCTAACATCGGACGTCCGACAGCACCAACGGCTAGTTGACTCTTCAGCTGCCTTCTACCCGTTGACAGCATTAATTGAGGAATTCTCTGGTCTCCTATAAAAGGAACAAAGTCTACCACCTCAAAATAACTTTGTACATCAAGCTTACATCAGATTGTGAGTGATTCAAGTGCTAGAATACTCAAAAGAAACATTTGTATTCCTTGCATGTGCAATCTTCGTGTAGCTGTTTTTCAAGTGTGACATAGTTTCTTCAATAGTGTAGCATAGTGAGGGTTTGCGAGTGTTTGTAAAACTTCCTTGCTTGACCAAGTGAGTTTTGGGGCAAGAAGGAAGTGATCCCTTCCTTGTACACATAAGATTGGTTGCAAGTCTATTCAGCTTGAAGTAACTTGGTATATAATAGAGGTGTTCAAACCTCAGTTGTGTTTGAAGCTTGGTTTGGTTCTTTACTCTCATTTACTGCTTTTCTATATAAACTGCTCTTCTCTCCATCTCACTAATACCTGAGCTACTGTATTACCTTGTTCATTGGGAGGCATTTTGAAAAAGAAAGGCTGTCTGTTCAAAAAGGTTGAATATTTATTAGCAGGTTTTTGAAAGCCTAATTCACCCCCCTCTCTTAGGTTGTCTTCGATCCTTACAATTGGTATCAGAGCTTGGTCTCCTAGAGATTAAGCTCAAGCGGCTTGGAGTAAAGATGACAACCAGTCATGCTATGTTTGTTGAGGGGCAATCTGTCACTAGACCTCCCATGTTTACTGGTTCCAATTATGTTAGCTGGAAAGAAAGAATGATTATCTTCTTACAATCCATTGATATTGAGCTGTGGTTTATTGTAAATGAAGGACCGCATGATGCTAACTTTCTTGATGCAGAAACAGGCTTGTTGCGGCCAAAAACGAGAGCTGAGATGAATGCTCAAGACAGAACCAATCTCACATTGAATGCCAAAGCCATGAATGTTCTTTACAGTGCCTTAGACTCAAATGAGTCAATTAGAGTAAAAGGGTGTAAATCTGCCAAAGAAATGTGGGATAAGTTAAGAGAAATCCATGAGGGCAGTGACAACGTAAGAGAACAGAAAAAGTCCATTCTGGTCACCAAGTATGAATCTTTTAAGATGGAGCCTCATGAGAACATCGACAAAATGTATTGTAGATTCAATGATCTGATCAAGGATTTAGAGGTGCTTGAGAAGCAGTACTCTCAAGGTGAAAAGAACAGGAAAATTCTGAATGCTCTATCAAAAGATTGGGAAAGCAAAGTGACTGCCATAGAGGAAGCCAAGGATCTAAATTCCTTATCCATTGAATCTCTGATTAACTCTCTAACCTCTTATGAACTGAAACTTAAATCTAAGTTGCAGGAAGAAGAAGACACAAAAGGAAGGAAGAGTATTGCTCTGAAAGCTTCACAAGATGAAGATGAAACAGCCTCATTGGATGAAAATGACTTGGAAGGTGATGATAGTGATATTGCACTCATCACAAGAGGCTTCAAAAGATTTCTCAATAAGAGAAGATTCAGGAAAGGCGGATCCAGCAATTCCTTCCAGAATCAGACAAATGACTTCAGGAATAGAGGGAAACTAGAGCTCAACAAAAAGCAGAACGATAAATGTTTTGAATGTGGCCAACCTGGACATTATGCAAATGAGTGTCCAATGAAGAAAAAGAAGGAAAACAAGATTGAACGAAAACCAAAGTTCAACAATTTCCAGATTACCTGGAATGATTGCAACTCAGAAGGCGAAGTTGAAGAAGAAGAGGAATCTGCTCAAGTGGCTTTCATGGCTATTGGAGATGAAGAGGTAACACAATGCAATTCTCAAACCAATAGTGATAGTGAATCTGATGATGATGTTAATTCTTTTCTAGAAAAAATGCATAACAGATTGAAAGAATCCTATGTTAAAAACAAAGAACTGAAGCAAAAAATTAGTTTTCTAATACAAGACAATGCAAATCTTTTTCAACAAAACAAATGTCTTAAGCATGAAAATGATAACCTGAAAAGGACTGAAAATAATATGAAAAATTACTGTGACTCTCTCAAAAGTGAGCAATGCAGCTTAAGAAAAAGGATGGATGATTTATGCAAATTGTTACATCATGTGAAACAGAATCATTTTCAAAAGAATGACACTGTACCTTATGTTAATACTCATCGAATAAGACTGAACCAAAATACAAATGAATTTGCTATCCACAGAAGAAGGCAGGTCAGATTCATTAAACCTGTTCATTTGATTGATTCAATGTCAATATGCAAATTTTGTTGTCAATCTGGTCATATGTATAGCAACTGTCATGTTAAGAAAAACTTGAGGAATGGCATGAGATGCATGTGGATAGTCAAACACAAGGCTAACTCTCAAGGACCCAACATGTAAAGGGTACCAAGTATTATCTTGTGGGTTTGTGTGTAGGTGAACCAGGATTACATTGCTAAAGAATCAAAATGGTTCATTGATAGTGGATGTTCAAGACATATGACTGGTGATGCATCACAATTCATCAAACTCAAGCAGAAAGCAAGTGGAAAGGTAACATTTGGAGATGATAACAAAGCCAAGACTGTTGGCATTGGCGATGTTGGTAAGAATGATCAAACGTTTATCCACAATGTTCTTCTTGTTGACAATTTAAGCTACAATCTGTTAAGTGTTAGCCAATTGTGTGATAGGAATTTGTTTGTATTGTTCAAAAAGCTTGAATGTCTCATATTTGACTCAAAGTTCAACATTGTTTTCAAAGGAAAAAGGGTTAATGATGTCTATGTAGTGTTTCTTGAAAAAATTGATTCCTCACATCTCAAATGTCTCAAAGTTGCAAATGAGGACCCATGGTTGTGGCATAGAAGGTTGTGTCACTTCAATATGGATTTGCTGAAGGAAATTTCAAAAAAAGAACTTGTGAGAGGACTTCCAAAAATTAAATTTGAAAAAGACAGAATCTGTGATGCTTGCCAATTTGGAAAACAAGTCAAGGTTTCTTTTAAACCTAAGAAATGTGTTTCTACTTCAAAACCACTTGAACTTCTGCACCTTGATCTGTTTGGTCCTACACAGACTGCAAGCCTTGGCGGTAAGAGATATTGTTTTGTGATTGTTGATGACTACTCTCGATATACTTGGGTAATATTCCTTGCTCATAAAGATGATGCCTTTAAGAATTTTACCTCATTATTTGCTAAAGTACAAAATCTGCTTGGCTTGAAAATTATTAGAATTAGAAGTGATAATGGGACAGAATTTAAGTTCTGTGGTTTTCCAGAATTTTGTGATCATAATGGTATTACCCATGAATTCTCTATTGCTAGAGTTCCTCAACAGAATGGAGTTGTAGAAAGAAAAAATAGAACTCTCCAAGAGGCTGCTAGAACCATGCTTAGTGAATGCAATTTACCAAAATATTTTTGGGCTGAAGCCATAAACACAGCCTGTTATACCATGAATAGAATTCTTCTAAGACCAATTTTGAACAAAACTTCCTATGAGCTCATGTATGATAAAAAGCCTGTAGTCAGCTACTTCAAAGTATTTGGTTGTAAATGTTTCATTTTGAATATCAAGGAACATCTTGGAAAGTTTGACAAGAAATCTGATGAAGGAATTTTCTTGGGTTATTGTGAAAACAAAAGAGGTTACAGAGTCTATAATCGTAGAACATTGATCATAGAGGAGGCTATACACATTACCTTTGATGAATCTAATGATGACATTTCTATGAGTTGTGGTGAAGATGATGACACAGGTGTTCAAGAAGGACTAAAGAAGCTAGCAATGAATGACCATGACTCTGCCTCACCAGAAACTGATTCAAAGGATAATGATGCTCAGGTCAGTCCAGTTGAAGAAGTAAATAATGGAGTTACCACTACTCCTAATGATCTTCCAAGAGCCTGGAAATTTGCTCATAATCATCCCAGGGAGCTTATAATTGGTGATCCTTCTGAAAAGGTCAGAACTCGCTCATCTAGACACTTGATGGATAATCTTGCTTTTGTATCACATATTGAACCTAAAAATGTTGTTGATGCTTTGAATGATGAGCACTGGATTTTAGCCATGGAAGAAGAGTTAATCCAATTTGAAAGAAACAAAGTTTGGACTCTGGTTGCCAGACCACAAGGCCATCCTATCATTGGCACAAAATGGATTTTTAGAAACAAATTGAATGATAAAGGGGAGATTGTTAGAAATAAGGCTAGACTGGTGGCTAAGGGATACACTCAAGAAGAGGGAATAGACTTTGATGAATCTTTTGCACCAGTAGCTCGGCTGGAATCCATAAGAATGTTTTTAGCATTTGCTTGTTTCAAGAACTTCAAACTATTTCAAATGGATGTTAAGAGTGCCTTCTTAAATGGATTTATAGACCAAGAGGTCTATGTTGACCAACCTCCTGGTTTTGAAAATGAATCCTATCCAGATCACGTGTTTAAACTCTCAAAAGCTTTATATGGATTAAAGCAAGCTCCTAGAGCATGGTATGAACGTCTGAGTGGATTTCTGATTGAAAATGGTTTTAAAAGAGGTGTTGTAGACACTACGCTTTTTACAAAACAAAGCTCACAAGATCTTTTGATTGTGCAAATATATGTGGATGATATCATATTTGGTGCTACTAACGAAAAATTGTGCAAGGACTTTTCCACCATCATGCAAAAAGAATTTGAAATGAGCATGATGGGACAACTGAATTTCTTCCTTGGACTCCAAGTGGTTCAAAACCAAGATGGAACGTTTATAAATCAAACAAAATACACCAAGGAGTTGCTGAAAAAATTCGGAATGGAGGATTCAAAGCCTGTTGGGACACCTATGTGCACCTCTACCAAACTAGACAAAGATGAGGAAGGTATTAAAGTTGAGGAGAAGAAGTACAGAGGTATGATTGGAAGTTTACTTTATTTAACTGCTAGTAGGCCTGACATCATGTTTGCTGTGTGTTTATGTGCTCGATTTCAATCCTGTCCAAAGGAATCACACTTGAATGCAGTAAAAAGAATCTTGAGATATCTTAAAGGAACCTTAAATTTTGGCTTGTGGTATCCAAAATGTTATGAACTTCCTTTGTGTGGATTCTCTGATGCTGATTTTGGAGGTTGTAAAATAGATAGAAAAAGTACTACTGGTATATGCAACTTTCTTGGAAATTGCTTGGTCTCTTGGTTTAGTAAAAAACAAAATGCTATCTCACTGTCCACTACTGAAGCTGAATATGTTGCTGCTGGTGCTTGTTGTGCTCAATTGTTATGGATGAAAAACACATTAAATGATTTCGGTTTAGTATATGAATGTGTACCCTTGTACTGTGACAACACCAGTGCAATTAATCTAACAAAAAATCCTATTCAACACTCTAGGACTAAGCACATTGATATTAAGCATCATTTCATTCGCGATCTTGTCTCAAAGGGGATAATCCGTGTTGAGTTTATTTGTTCTAAAGAACAGATCGCTGATATACTCACAAAAGCTCTTCCGCTAGATCAATTTGTGTTTTTAAGGACTAAATTGGGTGTTACAGAAAAAATGTTCTGAGTCTTATTTCCAGTCAATCCTTATCGGACGTCCGATGAATTGGAACGGACGTCCGACAGTGTTCTTCATCCAAGGTCCAGAAAATCCCTGGCTCGGACGGTTGTGTCGGACGCATCACTTCGTTCGGACGTCCGACACTCAAAAATGTGTCCTATAAGACAGTTATCCACTCTTCTCAATTCATTTTCCTTCATCAGTCTCGGACGCGACCTTTCAGTTTCTCTAAAATTTGAAATTCAAATTCCTCTCTCCTCAAACCAAGTTCCGAGAAATTGACTCAACCAACTCAATTACACCTCCATTGCTCTTTAACCACTCATAAAAGGCATTTCTAACACCCAACTGCCCCAAAATTCCCAATTTACATACGAAACCCTAACCTCATATAACCCTCTCCCTGCGGCATCATAGTGCACTCTTGTTAACTCTCACTGTTCTTTCCTTCTGTACACAACACTCTGCATTAAAAATCACATCCACATTGCATCATGGTTAGGATGAGGGGAGGATTTACTAGTGCCGGACGGTCTTTTAAACTGAGGGATGAAGATATTGAAATTGTTGATCCACCTCCTGTGGCTTCAAAAAGAAAGAAAGTGACTCGTAGGGGCATAGTGAAGGAGACTGCCCAAAGAAAATTAGTCATTCCATCTCCTGAACCATCTGATGAACAAATGGAAAGGCAGATCTCTGAAGGGAACAATGCTGGTGGAAATGAGGAACCAGAGCAGGCCACCCAAGGTGAAGAAACTGTCACAAGGTCTTCCAGTAAAAGAAAAAGGACTGCAAAGGGAAAGAGAACTCCCCAATCCAAGAAAAAGCAATCTGCTGATCCCTCTGTTGATCAGCAGAATAAAGAAAACATCACTGAGAGTCAGCCAACACCTGAACCCTCCATCCGGAAGTCTCCAAGGACAAGGACTGAGACTCAAAATGCTGATGCATCTGGCACTCAAACCTCTAAAGGGACACGTTCTGGGAAGAATCCAGCATCTCAGCCTGCACCTGAACCCATTCCTCTACCCAAGTTCATCGATGATGAAGCCAGAGACAGATTTGAGTTAGTATCTCAAAAAGGTTTCATCACCCAAAGGCTCATCATCCCTTTTGAATTTCGTAAGCTTGATCTTGAACCTGTCATCAAACTCTTTGAATTCCAGAAATGGACTCATCTCTTGACCATTCCTAATGTTTTCTATCCTGACATGCTGTACCAATTTTTTGCTAATCTTAGAAAGGGTACATCACACACTGAACTCATCTCTAGGGTCAACTCTGTGGACATCATATTAACTCCTGACATTGTGAATTCAATTCTGAAAACTAATATTGAACCTGGTTTTAAGGGAAAAATTGCAAATTTCTTTTCATATGAGGAATTTCGTTCTGCCTATCATCACTTTTACAATGCTAAACTCATGACCTATTTTCAATCCAAATTCAACACCCCTGCTGAGGCAAGATTGGATGATCTCAATCCTCAGAATCTGATCATCTTCACTATCATCTCCAATCTGTTGGTGCCAACTGATGGCCACAGAACAGATGCAAATAAAATGGAACTCTATCTTTTCTACTGCTTTGTTGAAAAAATCCGCATTGACTTTGAATTTGTAATGTGCAAATTTCTGCTCAAAATCAGCACTGATAGTCGTAGGAAGCTTTCCTATGGTAGATTTCTGACCCCCATTTTTGCTCATCTTGACATACCCTTTTCTGGCAAATCTCCAAAAGAAAGTGCCTCTTCAGTTTTCTCCAAAGCTTACTTTGAAAGAAAGAATCTAAAATTTTTTTAGGGTCATTGGTGCTACAAGGAGACTGTAGCCGAGTCTAGAAGAAAAAATTTGCATGAAACCCCTGTCACTCCTAGAACTCCCCATGATCAGTCAGGGTATATATCTCCTTTCACCATTCATCCCAGAAAGTCTGCTAGTAAGTCCTTCTCTTCCAATTCTGAGGTCATCTCCCTGCTTGAAGACCTCAAACAGCATGTTATGCTTCTTGAAGATGGTCTTATGATGACCATGACCTCTGCCCAACAATCCTCCTTTCTTGAAAAAAGGAATCTTCTTGTGCCCCCTATACCTGAAACAAATGAAGCTGCTCATCAGAAAGAACCAAGATCTGAGCCCACAAGGCCAACCACTGGTGATGAGACTACTCCAGCTTCCAGTTCTCAGCCCAAGGATAAAGGCAAGGCTCCAATAACTGAGGAAGAAGTTGAAGATGATGAAGAAACTGAGGAAGAGGAGGACCTTGAACAGTATCATCTGACCAGGAGGAGGCCTGGATCATCTAAAATCGCTATCTAGGCACTTCTAGGTCACTGCACCTAAACCTAGGACTAGAGTTTATCTTTTGTTTTAAGTGCTGGACACATGGTCTGTAAAACTGGATATTTTCTTTATTGTTTATGAATGCTTTAACTAAGTATTGTGTTATGGATGTTTTTCTTTCTTGAATGATATGATTGGTTATGTATGTGTGCAATCTGCTGGTTGAATGAATGTTTCTGATTGATATCTGCTCAATGATTAATTCCAAACTGTGATTACTGATATTACTTCTGCCTAGTTGTGATGACAAAAAGGGGGAGAATTGGAATTGGATGGGGTTTACAACTGATGGTATAGAGTATCTAGTTAGGGGGAGTCAGTTTCAGGGGGAGTAATATAATACTCATGCACTTCGTCAGGGGGAGCTGGTATAGTTTGTGCTCCATCCAATTGTTTTGTCATCATCAAAAAGGGGGAGATTGTTTATCTCAATTCATATCTTTTGATGATTACAAAACATTTAAAACATATCTTTGGATGTTTCTAACACTTTTTGTAGAGATCCTTTTCAGAAATGAATGAAACAGGTCTGTGGATTTAAAGCAGAAAAAGAAGAAGAACAAAAAGAATGAAGTCTGCTGTGGATAATGTCGGACGCACAAAAGGAGAGGATCGGACGTCCGACATTCTTTGAGTTCCTTCGGACGAATAAAGAACTCAGACTCGGACGTCCGAAGAAGACAAGCCAGAAGTTACTCGTTCAACTGATCAGGATTCGGACGCTCAACACCTGTGTATCGGACGTCCGACAAGTGTTGCTGCTCTTCGGACGCAACATTCTGGACGCATCGGCCGTCCGAAGAAAGTGAAGAAGAAATTTCCAAGTATTCATCCTACCTTCGGACGCATAAACACCTAACATCGGACGTCCGACAGCACCAACGGCTAGTTGACTCTTCAGCTGCCTTCTACCCGTTGACAGCATTAATTGAGGAATTCTCTGGTCTCCTATAAAAGGAACAAAGTCTACCACCTCAAAATAACTTTGTACATCAAGCCTACATCAGATTGTGAGTGATTCAAGTGCTAGAATACTCAAAAGAAACATTTGTATTCCTTGCATGTGCAATCTTCGTGTAACTGTTTTTCAAGTGTGACATAGCTTCTTCAATAGTGTAGCATAGTGAGGGTTTGCGAGTGTTTGTAAAACTTCCTTGCTTGACCAAGTGAGTTTTGGGGCAAGAAGGAAGTAATCCCTTCCTTGTACACATAAGATTGGTTGCAAGTCTATTCAGCTTGAAGTAACTTGGTATATAATAGAGGTGTTCAAACCTCAGTTGTGTTTGAAGCTTAGTTTGGTTCTTTACTCTCATTTACTGCTTTTCTATATAAACTGCTCTTCTCTCCATCTCACTAATACCTGAGCTACTGTATTACCTTGTTCATTGGGAGGCATTTTGAAAAAGAAAGGCTGTCTGTTCAAAAAGGTTGAATATTTATTAGCAGGTTTTTGAAAGCCTAATTCACCCCCCCTCTTAGGTTGTCTTCGATCCTTACACAAAACTTGGGAGTAATCTTATTAATTGAAGTTCTTGATGCTAAACACTTACCAAAGGTATCATGGATGTATCTTAGACCTTTATTTCACAAATGAACCATGGTTGGATAGCTTTCTTGATTAAACGATTTGAATTGGGAAATGAAGTCAAAAGACAGGTTGCCTTAGAAATTCTCCTGAACTTTGGATGATTAATTAACTACCTTCCCGAAGGTATTTTTCCCTGAATCTTGATAGAGCCGTACCTTTCATAAAGGAGTAACATACTGCAAAATTTTATACCAATCCAAGTTCGTTTTGATACTTAGCTAAGGTTCCAATTTTGGAAACTCAAATCTGGAAATTGTTCACCAGACTTGAATTTTCCTAACTTCGAGCTACCGTATTTCGGTGCTCGAAACTTCAATTCTCAATCCGCTTGTTCTGACCTAAACCTTTTCTTACACCTCTAATTGAGTTATAAATTTCAAGGGCTAGTTTGCAACGAGTGAATTCTGCCAAATTTCCAAAGTTAACAAAAAACCAACCTTAGCTCAATCCTGAACATTCTAGAACAGTGATTTCAAGCTCATTTTGGAGTACTTTCCACTTAGATTCATGAAAAAATGTCTTCTAAGAACTTTTAAAACTTTCCAAAAGGTTTCCAACAGTATAAATTTTTCCAATTTTGGGCTTATATCAAGAGAGATATGAATTTTCAAAGATTTATAATAAAACTGAAAATTTTCAATTTTCAAGGCAAAGGAGTTTTTCCAAAAACTCTTAATTCTCTTAGATTATTTAAACGTTTTGCCCTCGATTTTCATGATAAAAACTCAATTAATATTGTACTTAATAAACGCAAGTTGAACCTCGATTTACGAGTAGTTGAGGTTCATTTTCGTGAAGTATTCTTTAGATTGTACTAGTGTACAATCTTCCTTGATAATTAGGATATTTGAGTGATTATCCACTATTATCTGCCCAGGTGCACACGAAGACCTTCAAGAGGATCTTACAGTGGACACTTGAACTTCCAGAAAATAATTCTTATTGAATTGCTCGATGAGTGTCAAGTGTGTGAATCCTTGATACCTGCTTGATTGTGGTAATTGTTGGAGATTTTAAAAATAAGGAGGGGTTGTACTTTATCACACTCGTTCTAATTTCAAATGAATGAAATGTATTGAATGAATGAATGAATGAAATGTATTGAATGAATGAATGAAATGCAATGGTATGTTATGACTACCTACGTCGTTGGAATGAATCTCCTCGACTTTCAAATGAATGGGGGACGCCCAAACTCATAGGCCGACCTTGGACTCGAGCCGGCAATGGGCTTGGTCGAGAACCTGGACGAGCCATGAGATATATAAGCTCGACCTAATGAGAGGTCTTGCTTGGCATACTCGTGGAGTATCGCCTTATAAATGACTTGTGGGTCCTGGAGGTGTACCGTGGACGGAGGGAAGTAAGTGGTGATCTACGGAAATGGAAATACCGACCCGGTTGACGGAGGGTCATCGCGGGAAGGTATACGAATGACATCGGCAGAGCGAGTGAAACTTAGCTCCTGAGAGCTACTATATCCTTGAATTGTTTCTGATTACTTTTCCTACTCGAATGGTTGATTATTGAAATATCACGGTTTTATGTAATAAATTTGGGATTGTTATTTGAACAATATGCTTGCATGTGTGTTCTTGGCCTCACGAGCGTTTCGCTCACCCTATAGTTTTGTTTTCCTTAACAGGACCGAATCTCGGAGAAGTATGGAGAAACCCTTCGTTGTACTTTTGTTTAGGATTCCTACTATATTTTGGTTAGGCCCTGGTTTGGGTTGTACTTTTGGAATTGAAATGTAAAATTTGGGCCCTGACATGTATTTAGAATTTAAGTGGTAATATGATTACCCGATGTACTGGTTACATGTTAAGTGACTTGTTAAGTTTGAACGCTTCCGCATTAGTTGTATTCATGTTGCTCTCTTCGAAATGTTCGGTTCGGTTTTAAGTTGAATGGAATTGCTTGAGTCCTGACGAGAGTTGGGCAGGCGTCCCGCGGATACCCTTTGGTTCGCCTTAGGGAGATGTGGGGGCGTCACAGTTGGTATCAGAGCAGTAGATTAGAGGTCTGTATGGGAGACATATTAGATACTCTACCTTTAAGACTCGATATGAGATGACTTAATCATACCCTAAGTGATATTTGAGGCGAGTTAGCAACTAAGTTAGTCCTACCTCAAGTGACAATTGGGATGAACCAACGATTAAGTTAGGCATGCATTGCAAGATATTGGAACTAGGTAGTGATTTAAGTTTCTAACCTGAAAAGTATTATTATTTTGCAGGGATGGATGACGGAAATGGAGCCCCGGCAGCTAACGGGAATGGCCATGCGAATGATCATTATGAGTCTCTTAGGACTATCTTCTACCGAGCTCTAGCGGGAGGAGCTCGAGTACGCTACTCCCCATATGATAGATACCCTCGATGTTCGTGTAGGTTGACTTTCGCCTACCCGAACCATCTAGTGCTTGCTCTGGACGACGAGCGTCGTCAGTTGGCGGATGCCAACCGCGATCTACAGGCTGAGGTAGACGAGCTTAGGCAGATGGTTAGCGCTCAGGGTGAGCGGATTGCTGAGCTCGAGGAGGTGATTGAGGGTGAGGTAGCCACATCTGCAGTGGTTAATGAGGAGTTTCGGGATACTAGGGCTCAACTCACTAGGCTAGGATGGGATGTCCGTAACCGGGCTTTCGAGATCCTGACTGATGCTACTAGATTGTTGAGGACGCTACTGAGGTGATTCCTGATGCTGAGGAGGAGGATCCCGAGGAAGAGGTTCCTCCTGATAGCCCTGCTGTGGACTAGGATCTTAGTAGTTGACCCCTTTTGACTTTTGACCGGTACAGCTAGGACTGGTTAGGGTGACGCGGGTGCTGAGGCCATTGTATTTTTGCATGTTTGTGTGGCCTACTTTTGGGCACTTGTTCTTACTTTAGTCTTTTGTGACTAAAAGTATACTTTTGAGCAACTGTGTGCTATATTTTTGTGAATTGTCCCTAACTTGCTAATTGTACGAACTTGACATGCTTATGAATGTAAATTATTGTTAATTTCAACGCTTTCTTGGTTGGTTCTCATTTTGATATATTTCTTCTTTTCCGCTTAAATTAATTTATTTCTTGCATTAGGCACATTTAGACTAATGGAAGGATTAAGGAGTGGTCGAGGCCGTGGGCGAACGTCTAGACAGGCCCAACCTCAGGGGGATGACCAGGGATCGGCAACTGGACCGACCCAGGGACAGGAAAACATTGAGGGTAACCAAGTGGCTACTGCCATCAATAGGATGACTGATATCCTAGAACGTCTAGCGGAGAGACAGGGTCCTGGACCATTTAACCAATTTGGGGGCAAAAGTCTAATTGCTAATCTGGTGTATAAGAATAGTGAAATCTGCGTGAAGGAAAGAAAATTGCTGGCCGATTTGATAGGCTTAGCGATAAAAGGATATGATGTGATCCTAGGGATGGATTGGTTAGCCCGTTATAATGCCCAACGGAATTGTAGGACGAAAATTGTAGAATTGTGTATTCCAGGGGAGGCAACCCTGAAATTGGATGTGAGGGGTAAGTTAGCTTCGTCTGCACTTATTTCGGGAATCCGGATTAGAAAATTGTTAAATAAGGGAGATCAAGGATATTTGACTTTTCTTATTAATACCTCTAGCGACAAGGTGAATCTGGAGGACACACCGGTAATGAAAGAGTCTCTACCCCCGGAACGGGAAATAGCTTTTAAAATTGATGTATGTGAGGACTCGCAAATTTCTTATATTTTTCTCAAAAATGCATTTTTATTTAGAAATTATTCCTATATTATAGCCCTACTACCCAATCATTCTCCAATAATTGCAAATGAATCTAGAAAGTAGGGTTTCACTCTTCGTTTTCAAAATTGGAGCAAATTAGGGTTTTCACGATTTTCGCCGGATCATTTTTCGGTACGGAGCGAGGATCAAATTTGGTGATTAAAAGTGACTTTTAAGTGAGAAATAATATGTGATTAGGAGCAATGATATAAGGTTAGTGAATAGGAAGTAAAAACCCTAGTACGGGTGTTTTAAAGAAAAACGGTGTGAACCGACGTGTACCGCACACTACCGATTGAACACACCACTGGACCACCACTTTCTTACCACATGAGCTCATTGATATTTGAGCAAAATATCCCTTCATTTCCAGCTGCCTTTGACCGAAATTTGTGGCCAAAAATGTAAGGGAGAGAGAGAAAAATTTGCATGGCTTTGGTGGGGCCAAGTGTCACCACCTCATGGCTCCTTAATTAATTTTTTTTTCTTGCCTTTTTATCCTTCACTTCAGCCATCTTTCTTCTTCATTTTTTCTGGTCTTGGCCAAGCAAGAGAGAGAGAAAGGGAGAGCAAGAGAAAACAAATTCCTTCTTGATTTACACCAACCAAGTGCTAAAATCGAATTCTAAACCGATTGATTGTAAGTTTGGAAGCTTGGGAAGCTAAGGGAACCAAAAACTTCAAGAAATAGTGGAGGATCACTCTTGCAAGCCTTCTTTTTGAGGTATAAAATCTAATCTATGGCTTTGATCCTTTTATTCTTGTTTAAGATGTTAAATAGTCCATGTTTTGGGTTTGATTACAAGTGATGCAAGTTGTTGTGGTGATTTTTGGATGAAATATGTAAGTTAGAGTTTGATTAATTTCTGCCTAAACTTGTTGTATAGTTAGTATATGTTGTATATAAGGTTATATAGGGGGTTTTGGTAGCAAGTGTAGCAAGAAATTAAGAAAACTATCATTGAAACCAAAAGATTTCAGATTTCTGGAAATTTTCATCCTATTCTGTCCGAATTTGAATCCCTATGTTAGAGGCCGAATTGGCCTTAGGTCAAAGAAGGAAAGTTGTAGAGAATGGTATTTTATAGGTGCCTACAAAATTTCAGCTCAATCGGAGCAACGTAAGATGTGAAAAGTCCAAAATACCCTTACTGTTTTAAGTATTTCCCAAGCAGTCCGTGTGATCAGTTAAGTCCAGTTTATCACGTTTTTCGACTAGGATCCATTCTGATTTAGCTTTTTACCAAAACATGAAAGTTGTAGTATTCTGAATTAGCTTTCAAATGCCTCTAAGAACACCTGATTCGGACTTGTGTACTCTGAGATATGTCCATTACAGTGTTCTGCGTTTAAACAGCCGACGAATTGGTTTCTGGTTTAGTAATTTGAGAATTTGACTAAGTTAAATTAGGAACTGGACTAAGTGACCTTCATGAATGTTGTAACTCTGTGTCTTAGCTTCGAAACGGCATAGGTTTTGTCTCAATCCGATAAGCGTAACTTGGGATATGTTATTTCCGCATTCGTACGTCAAATCTGTCTTGTGCTAAGTTGAATTTCTGCACTTGTGATTGTTGTAATTCTTATTCTTATGATATTGTGAGCCTATGGAACGGCTCTTGACTTGAATTGCTTATGAGTGATGTTGGGTTGTGGTTGAGGAAAAATAATGAAGCCAAAATGGCTGGAAAATTAGGTAAACACAAAGGGCGTGCTGCCCAAATTTTCGCTCGAGGGCTAGGTTTCTATTTGAACTTGTATACTTTTGTTTGGCCAATACCATGACCGGTTTTTCATTTTAAAACATGATTTTTCATCCTGGGGTTCAAACAACCCTCTTCTTACTTGAAAGTCATCTTTACACGTTTTACTCCTAATTAGTCGGGTTTCTTTGTTTCCCTTAAATGTTTTGCTCGATAAACTATAATATGTTCTCTTGTTCAACCTTAGGTTTCATTGGTGACTAAGGGTAATATCCGGAAGGATATTTTGCACGTTATTTTGCATATCTAGGTGAGTGTTCCTTGTTTGTTATATTCTCCCGGACTTCATGACTTGTTGTTGTTGTTTGATAATGTGTTAAGTGCTTTCAAGGATTTCTAAAACGATTTTTCTAGGCGAGCGTGTACTTTATTGCGCTCGACCTTAATGAAACGTGAAATTTTCAATGATTTAATGATGGAAACATTAGTTGCGCATGATGTAAGCCTTTTGGCTGAATTGGGCCCTGCCCTTCGTTACCGATCGACTCGAGCCAGAAGCGGACTCGGTCGGGCGATATGGTGACCCTGGGTGAATTTGGTATACTCGAGTATTACCTTGTAGTCCGGCTACGTCCGGATGGGTGGAGTCCGGCCAATGGTCGGATGGGTGGAGTCCGGTCAACGTCCGGAAAAGGGGATGAACGAACAAAAGGATGAACGAGGGATTCTACTTACAAAAAAATGTATTTTCAAACGATTGGAGGAATAAGGGGAAATGTCAGGGGAACGACTGAACAAACGAATAGCTCCATGTGAGCCCGTATCCTTTTAATGAATGTTACTATCGCTTTCCATTGTAAATGTTCCTTGAATTATTAATACTCCATGTTTAATGTATTGAATTGATTGTTGATTATCTGTTCGGAACCTCACTGAGCTTTTAGCTCACCCCTTTAGTTTTGTTTTCCTTAACAGGGGATGGCGAGCAGGATGAGAGCATAGACTAGCCTAGTCTAGGTATTTTGTTTCTTTTGTAATGGTTCTCGCCCTAGTGCTTGGCACGGGTTGGTTGTATGGTGAAGTGAGAACCTTTGTACATTTGATGGCTGTACTTCCTTTTGAGATAGCAATATATATAAGTTCCGCTTTAAGTTTGGATTGCTGCCCTATTTATTCTTGTGATTTATTCTGGATTTGATTAAGGAACGACTGAGTCCCGGCGAGAGCCGGGCAGGCGACTTGCCAAACCCTTTGGTTCGCCTTAGGGGGAGGTGGGGCCGTCACAATGTAGCTCCGGGAACAGCACCTATCTCAAGGACACCATATAGGATGGCTCCAGCTGAATTGAAGGAATTGAAGTTACAATTACAGGATTTGTTGGAACGGGGTTTTATACGAGAGAGTGATTCCCCGTGGGGAGCCCCAGTTTTGTTTGTAAAGAAAAAAGATGGGAGTTTGAGGTTATGTATAGATTATCGAGGTTTAAATGATTTTACGATTAAGAATAAGTACCCGCTACCCCACATTGATGAACTGTTTGACCAATTGCAAGGGGCGGTAGTGTTTTCAAAGTTGGATCTAAGGCAGGGTTACTATCAATTGAGGATTTTGGAGAAAGACATACCTAAAACTGCTTTTAACTCGAGGTATGGGCACTTCGAGTTTGCAGTGATGCCTTTTGGGTTAACCAATGCACCTGCCGCTTTCATGGATTTAATGTATAGGATTTTTAAACCTTACTTGGATCAATTTGTGGTGATCTTCATTGATGATATTTTGGTGTATTCTAAGAATGTGAAGGATCATGAGAAACATTTGAGAATTGTTTTACAAATCTTGAGGGAACATCAATTCTTTGTTGAGTTTAGCATGTGTGAATTCTAGTTAAAAGAAGTGAGGGCATATAATTTCTAAGGATGGGATTAAAGTGGATCCAGCTAAAGTTGAAGCTGTTTCGAAATGGAAACGACCGGAAAACCCAACGGAAGTTCGGAGTTTTATAGGATTGGCAAGGTATTACCGGAGATTCATCCAGGATTTTTCGAAAATTGCTGGGCCTATGACTGAGTTGACCAAGAAAAATGAAAAATTTATATGGAGTCCTAAGTGTGAAGGAAGTTTTCAGGAATTGAAAAGACGATTGACAAGAGCGCCTGTGTTAGGTTTGCCAAACGGAAAGAATAGTTTTGTGGTTTACACAGATGCTTCTAAGGAAGGTTTGGGATGTGTTTTGATGCAAAATGATAAAGTGATAGCATATGCCGCTAGGAAATTGAAACCGCATGAAGGAAATTATCCGACTCATGATTTGGAGTTAGCGGCTGTGGTCTTTGCTTTGAAGAAATGGAGACACTATTTGTACGGAGTAATATTTGAGGTTTTTACAGATCACAAAAGTCTTAAGTACTTATTTTCTTAAAAGGAGCTGAATTTGAGGCAACGTAGATGGATGGAATTTCTGGAAGATTATGATTGTACGATTAAGTACCATCCTGGGAAAGTCAATGTAGTGGCCGATGCTTTGAGCCGTCAGGTACAAATGGCTGGATTAATGGTTAAGGAATTTCAATTGTTTGAGGAAGTTAGCTATTGGAATCCTCGATTAGAACCAAGAAAAGTAATTTTGGAGAATATTGTAATAACCTCCACTTTATTGGAACGCATTAAGGAATCTCAGGAAAAGGACCCTGAAGTGCAAAAGTTGGTGGAAAAAGCTAAGACGGGAGACAAGACGGATTTCAATTTGGGATCAGATGGAATATTGAGATTTCGAAATCGGATAGTAGTACCAAAGGACGAAACACTTAAGAAGGAAGTTTTGGAGGAAGCACACCGATCGAAGTTTACGGTACACCCTGGAGGGAATAAAATGTACCAAGACTTGAAAAGTCTATATTGGTGGGAGAATATGAAAAAGGAAATTGCCCAATTTGTTCAGACATGCTTGGTTTGTCAACAGGTTAAAGCCGAGCATCAAAGACCATCAGGACTTTTGCAACCTCTAGAAATACCTGAGTGGAAATGGGAAAATATTACCATGGATTTTGTATCAGGCTTACCAAGAACACAGAGAGGCCATGATGCCATTTAGGTGATAGTGGATAGATTGACTAAATCGGCTCATTTTCTACCAATTAACATGAAATACCGGTTAGAGAAGCTGGTCAGGTTGTACTTGGATGAGATCATTAGACTACATGGTATACCTGTGAGTATTATGTCAGATAGGGATCCAAGATTTGTTTCGAGGTTTTGGCAAAAAATGCAAGAAGTGTTGGGGACTAAATTAAACTTTAGTACCACCTATCATCCTCAGACTGATGGACAATCTGAAAGAACAATTCAGACCCTTGAGGACATGTTAAGGACTTCTGTACTAGATTTTGGAGAGAGTTGGAGTAAGCTTTTGACTTTAGTGGAATTTACCTATGACAATAGTTTCCACTCTTCTATTCAAATGGCTCCATATGAAGCACTTTATGGTTGGAAGTGTAGATCCCCGATTTGTTGGGATGAAATAGGTGAACGAAAAATTTTAGACCCGACTACCGTATCTTGGATTGAGGAAGCTAATGAAAAGGTAAAGTTGGTACGGCAAAGGATTCAAACCGCTCAGAGTAGACAAAAAAGTTATGCCGACAATCGGAGAAAGGATTTGGAGTTCACTGTTGGAGATATGGTATTTCTCAAGATTACGCATTTAAAAGCAAGTTTGATGTCCAGAAAAGGGAAGAAACTACAACCAAGGTTTGTAGGGCCTTATAAAATTATTCAACGAGTTGGGAATGTAGCCTATAAGCTGGAATTACTGCCGAGCTTATCTCCAATTCATAACGTGTTCCATGTGTCCATGCTTAAGAAGTATCATGCAGACCCTTCTCATGTTTTACAACTAGAGAATATTGAGATCAATGAAACCCTGACCTATGAGGAGAGATCGGTAAAACTTCTGGATCGAAAGGTGAAGGAATTGAGGAACAAGCAGATACCACTAGTGAAAGTTCTATGGAAGAACCACGGAGTAGAGGAAGCAACATGGGAAGTTGAAGAGATAATCAGAGAGAAGTATCCAGACTTGTTCATCAACCAAGGTAAATTTCGAGGACGAAATTTTCTTAAGGGGGAGAGGATGTGATGACTCGTAAAAACTATTATTTTTAAGCCTAACTTATGGCTTAATAAATTATTTAAATGGATTTTTACCACGTGGAATATTTTCTAGTCTTATTAGACCTAAATACATGATAATATAATTTCGTTATATTTTTAAAGTGACTCGTCTCAAAAATTAATTTCCTGGAGTGCGTTTAGTAAAAATAGTGAATAGTGCTCGGAGATTTTACCGCGTAGGAGCACAATAAGCTTGGAATATTGGAGACTTGTACTATGGTCCTAAAATAGGTAATCTTATGAATAAATACTCAGGTGATAGTTAGTAGTACAATCGTTATAAGAATTTCTCGGAGGTTTCGCGTTATAGCGTTAAAATTGACGGTACGCGTTCTCACACGCGCGACTTTATTTGAGGGACTTTAGACCCTTATTTCGGGACAATTAAGAGTGAATAATATTTACATGAATATAAATGCATTAGAGGTTTAGTGCACTAGTGAACCAAACGCACGAGAAATCGAGCCCTAATCGCGCCAAATGCCCCCTAATGTGAGTTGACTAATGGGTGATTTGTGGCCACAAGTTAGTATCTTCTCTTGGAAGCTTAAAAATCTGATCACTCTCTCTCTCTTCCTTCTCAAGACTGCCGACCAGCCCTCTCTCTCTCTCTTAAGCTCCATTGTTCTTCATTTTACTTCACAAATCTTACTCAAACCACCACCAAAACATCTCCAAATTCAACCAAACTTGCACCACACTTAGCTTAACACTAGGAGATCATTTTGAGCTGCAAAAAGGGTGCTGGAAATCACGGTTTCTTGGAACATTTTGAGGGCCAAAAATTCTGATCTAGTACATTAAGAAGGTATAACATGATCCATCACCTTAAACTTGATTTATAGTAGTAAATATGCATCTCTAAGTACTTGCATGTAAGTAGATGACTTGATATTGTTGGAAAAATGTGAAAGTGGGCTCTATGAACTCCCACTCTTGGGTTGTTGCTGATTTGATGATTGATGGTGGATATATTGTTGGTTTAGTGGTTAAAATGATGGATTAATGGTGTGTAATTGATAGAAACTTCATTGGGTGCAAGAAGCAAAAGTTTCCGATTTTGTCCCTGCCTTGTTCGGCCAATTTTTAATGATCCAATGGCTTGAATCTGATGTTTATATGACGTATTAGATGAGGTTTGGTTGGGCAAACGAATTTTTTTTGTGAAACTAGCAAATCTGGAAACTGTTCACGTATGGCTCTGACCAGCGGTGGTGTTTCGGCCATAACTCCATCGTCGGATGTCAAAATCATGTGCCGTTGGTGGCGTTGGAAACTAGACATTCCAGGCTTTAATTTGAGATAAAATGTACATTCTGATTCTTTGTGAGTGAGCCGAACCAAACGTTTTAAGATCGCTGTCCTGTTGCTCTGTTCAACTGGGATGAAGTGATAAGGCAGCAAATTGATGCCGATTTTGAACTAGTTGAGTGCCAAATTTTGAAATGATTTCTTCTGTGATATTATAGCCCTATGAATGTATTTTTCAACGACATAAATCATGCCCCATTCTGAGTTAAATTGACTGAGTTGTGACCAAAACAAGAGGACTGCCCTGTTTTGGAAAAAAAACGTAATACTTGGACTGGTTTGGGACAAAACTTGGGAGTGATCTTATTAATTGAAGTTCTTGTTGCTAAACACTTACCAAAGGTATCATGGATGTATCTTAGACCTTTATTTCACAAATGAACCATGGTTGGATAGCTTTCTTGATTAAACGATTTGAATTGGGAAATGAAGTCAAAAGACAGGTTGCCTTAGAAATTCTCCTGAACTTTGGATGATTAATTAACTACCTTCCCGAAGGTATTTTTCCCTGAATCTTGATAGAGCGGTACCTTTCATAAAGGAGTAACATACTGCAAAATTTTATACCAATCCAAGTTCGTTTTGATACTTAGCTAAGGTTCCAATTTTGGAAACTCAAATCTGGAAATTGTTCACCAGACTTGAATTTTCCTAACTTCGAGCTACCGTATTTCGGTGCTCGAAACTCCAATTCTCAATCCGCTTGTTCTGACCTAAACCTTACTTACACCTCTAATCGAGTTATAAATTTTAAGGGCTAGTTTGCAACGAGTGAATTCTGCCAAATTTCCAAAGTTAACGAAAAACCAACCTTAGCTCAATCCTGAACATTCTGGAACAGTGATTTCAAGCTCATTTTTGAGTACTTTCCACTTATATTCATGGAAAAGTGTATTCTAAGAACTTTTAAAACTTTTCAAAAGGTTTCTAACGGTATAAAGTTTTCCAATTTTGGGCTTATATCGAGAGAGATACGAATTTTCAAAAATTTATAATAAAACTGAAAATTTTCAATTTTCAAGGCAAAGGAGTTTTTCCAAAAACTCCTAATTCTCTTAGATTATTCAAACGTTTTGCCCTCGATTTTCATGATAAATACTCAGTTAATATTGTACTTAATAAAACACAAGTTGAACCTCGATTTACGAGTAATTGAGGTTCATTTTCGTGAAGTATTCTTTAGATTGTACTAGTGTACAATCTTCCTTGATAATTGTGATATTTGAGTGATTATCCACTATTATCTGCCCAGGTGCACACGAAGACCTTCAAGAGGATCTTACAGTGGACACTTGAACTTCCAGAAAATAATTCTTATTGAATTGCTCGGTGAGTATCAAGTGTGTGAATCCTTGATACCTGCTTGATTGTGGTAATTGTTGGAGATTTTAAAAATAAGGACGGGTGTGTACTATATCACACTCGTTCTAATTTCAAATGAATGAATGTATTGAATGAATGAATGAATGAAATGTATTGAATGAATGAATGAAATGCAATGGTATGTTATGACTACCTACGTCGTTGGAGTGAATCTCCTCGACTTTCAAATGAATGGGGGACGCCTAAACTCATAGGCCGACCTTGGACTCGAGCCGGCAATGGGCTTGGTCGGGAACCTGGGCGAGCCATGAGATATATAAGCTCGACCTAATGAGAGGTCTTGCTTGGCATACTCATGGAGTATCGCCTTATAAATGACTTGTGGGCCCTGGAGGCGTACGGTGGACGGAGGGAAGTAAGTGGTGATCTATGGAAATGGAAATACCGACCCGGTTGATGGAGGGTCATCGCGGGAAGGTATACGAATGACATCGGCAGAGCGAGTGGAACTTAGCTCCTAAGAGCTACTATATCCTTGAATTGTTTCTGATTACTTTTCCTGCTCGAATGGTTGATTATTGAAATATCACGGTTTTATGTAATAAATTTGGGATTGCTATTTGAACAATGTGCTTGCATGTGTGTTCTTGGCCTCACGAGCGTTTCGCTCACCCTATAGTTTTGTTTTCCTTAACAGGACCGAATCTCGGAGAAGTATGGAGAAACCCTTCGTTGTACTTTTGTTTAGGATTCCTACTATATTTTGGCTAGGCCCTGGTTTGGGTTATACTTTTGGAATTGAAATGTAAAAATTTGGGCCCTGACGTGTATTTAGAATTTAAGTCGTATTATGATTACCCGATGTACTGGTTACATGTTAAGTGACTTGTTAAGTTTGAACGCTTCCGCATTATTTGTATTCATGTTGCTCTCTTCGAAATGTTCGGTTCGGTTTTAAGTTGAATGGAATTGCTTGAGTCCTGACGAGAACTGGGCAGGTGTCCCGCGGATACCCTTTGGTTCGCCTTAAGGAGATGTGGGGGCGTCACATTCACTATTTTTACTTAATAAGCTTCCAGAAATTAAATTTTGAAACGAGTCACTTTAAAAATATAACGAAACTATAAATCCATGTAATTAGGTCTAAAGAGGTTAGAAAATAATAATCAGAGTAAATGGGCAATTAACTATTTAAATATGCTCGGAATGGATTTTAAAAGTAAATAAATTTTTGCGAGACATCACATTTTTATTATTTGTTTCATTTGTGTATTTATTTGCTTTATTCGCTTTAGTTTTGTATATTTATTTTAGTTCAATTTTGGCCATTTGAAAGGCACTTGAATGTCAGACATGTAATAGTTAGGGGGTTTATTTATTTATTTATTTATTTTCTAAGTCTTCCCCTCTTAGATTGTAGTAGGCATCCCTTTTTGTAATAGATAGGGCTTGTGTGCTATGTGCTTGTGTGTGTCTATATGCCTATGTGTTTAATTGCTTTTCCTAGGTTTCTGCATCTAGATAAGCAAGCCTATGTGCTACGTGCTATGTGAAACTATGTGCTTTGCATATCTATTTGCTTTAGTATTATATCTGATTATGTGGATGGAATGCACGTTACCGTGGCTAGTCCAATGCTAGTCATGGTCTTCCCCTCGAGCTCACAAGTCCAATGCTTGTGAGAGAGCGTTAGTGAAGGGCTAGTCCAATGCTAGATCCAATAGGACTGTCTCTCGCAAGTACATACTTGCATGCCTTCACTACATCTTCATTCATTTTTTCCTTTTTAGTTTTACATTTTTGCATGACCCTTCACTCCCTTTCCCGCATTTGAAACACGATTTTTAGGATTTTGCATTTCATTCTAGTTATTAGAGTCATTTGCTTGATTCGGTTAGGGAGTCACCCTTCTAGTAAGGGAAACAGACGAGTTTGGCTACACATAACCTTAGCACGCTTGTTTTCTTTCTAACCAAAGGGCAAATCAAAAGTCAAGATTTAGGGTCTCCCCGTACCCGTTTTGATTGCATTCCTTTAGGGCTTATGCATTTTCAATGCACATTACCATTTGCACTCTCACTTACACACTATCATTTTTTTACCCACTATCAATTCACACACTCTCTCACCATCTTACCACTTTGCACACTATCACTTTATCCACTTTATCATTTTGCATACTGTCACTTCACTTTACATTCTCTCACATTTCCACATGTGCACTTTTATATACTCATTTGCACCCTTGCACTTTACACACTCATTTTCACATTTGCACTTTGCACATTTGCACCTGACACTCGTTTTTACACTTAAAGACATTTTCACACACTCTCATTTTTTCCCATTATTACTCAAGCATTCATTTGCATTTATTCGTGACCTCTTTGAGCATTCACCATTGGCTATCACAATTCATGTGATTAGGACCAATCGAGCCTCAAAAGAGACATTTTGTTCCGTTCGAATCAATCATTAGATTTAGGTTTGCATTCATGTTAGACACATCCAAAATGCAATACATCTTTTTGGTAGAAATTAGGAAAATTGTCACTAAATCACGCAACTAATTTAGGCAAAGGTAAAAGGGTGCCTTAGACTTCATCTTTGTCTTCCCTTTTATCAACCGTGACCCCTGAACTCATCTCTTTGATTTTCGTAGACTAGGAATCATCTAAAAGAGGTTTTTACTTCACTTTTCAAATCTACTTTTTGGGTGACTTGGTACACCCCAATTCAATACCAAGTGGCGGCTCCGAAAACCTTTTTAGATTATCATTTTGGCCAAACCGCCGTATTTAAAAGTCCCATGGCCTTTCCCTCTTTTTTCTCACACTCACACACTTCACATATTTCACACACACTACACATTATGATTTCAAACAACTTTTTTTTTACTTTTTCTCAAAAAATGGGGCGCGACAGCTTTGCAACTCCACTGGGGACTTCCTAAGTGGGTCGAGCACTTGATTTAATTACTTTTTTCCGTTTCTACCCTTTTCATGTATCGCATTTGGATGTTTAGGGTTGCATTTTTCCTTTTTTCAAGATTTTTGCATTTCGCACGTATCAACTCACTCCCTCACCTATTTGCGAATAATTGATTTGATGGATGGTTTATTTATATAATCCTGCGCTTTGCATTGCATTGGGATGGGGGGGATATTACCCTAGAGTCTCGCATTGGTTCTCGATACCTCCCCTCCCAAACGAAGCACTAGCATACGTGCATACGCTTTATTTTTTATCCCTCATTTATTTTTCTTTTAGTGGCTTGTCACGCCACTCCACCCTTTTAGGATTAGGCGACCCACGTGGACGTGTAATCGCGACACGATGTGTGTGTAGCATGATCCGAGGGGTCACTCAATCTTCCATTTTAAGCTTTGCGTTGATAGCTTTTAGCTTTTAATCGAAGGTTGAGGATTTTTGATAGATTCACTCAAACACGTAGCTGTGACATGATGTGTGCGTAACGGTGTTTTGGGAATCGTTCGAGCCACCAAAAAGGAACCTTGAGAGTGATGACCTTTGGTTTCCAAATTTGAAGGTTCGGGGACCTTAAAACCTATCGAGTCTAGATGCATTAGTGAGCCAATATCTCATGCATCCATAATAGTTTACCTAGGGTAGAGTCTGCCTTATCCTATTAGGGACACTATTCACGAGGGGAGGAATCCAACCCCTCTATTCTTTTTATTGATTTACCTCTTTGTATTGCTTTGCTACAAATGTGTTATGTGTATTTGTCTAATTGAACTAACTTTTCTTGGTTTTTGTCTCCATTGAACTCATAAGCCCTAGAAAGTAAGAGTCCTGGCATGGTACTCTTTAGGAGTCTAGCCTATTTGATGTGACACGTTAAATACAGCTGGTAGTCCGCCAGTAAGGCTAAGTGAAACGGATATAAGGCATCTGTATCCTATCTAGGCGGGCTAACCCCCGTATATGGGCAGGCAATGGGGAGGGGGGAAAGGACTGACAAACATGCGTGGTGCTTGCCAGACGCGCCAGGGCATCGGCAACTGTATTTGCTTCTCTGTAAACATGAGTGAAGGTGACCTGGCGACCCAGCACTAAAGATTTCATACGCGAGATAGTAAGCCATAATCTCCAAGGCACTCCACCATCGCCGTTCACCATATTAAGCAATACCTGAGAATCCATATTCAGCACTTTACCATCTTCACTAAATAAAACAAAAATTGACCCAAAATCCCTTCTTATTTCTTTCTTCTTGGCCGAGCCTCTTGGAGAGGAAAAGGAGAAAAAGCTTCCAATTTCTTCCTTCTATTTCTTGCTCAATCTCACAAACCAACCGTTAGAACCTTGATTTACTTCATAAAAACCTCTCTCTTGGTAGGATTAAGGTGAGTGGTGGAGTAGTTTGGAAAGAAGAGGTGCTTAGTTGGCTTATTTCTTAAGTTTACAAGGTAAGTGACCAAGAGATTCTTCCTTTACTCATGCTAGTGTTAAATTAGTGACTTGTGACAATTAAGGTGGTGATTTTATGGAAGATTTCCTAACTTTTGGTAGAGATTGATGAATTTTTATTTTATGCATAATTTTTCTGATTTCATATGTTAGTGTTGATTGGACATGGATTAATGGTTTGTTATAGTGTAAAATGGAGTTGGTATAGGTTGGATAGGTTTGGTTGTGTAAAATTTCCGGTTTGGCGCGAAATTTCAGAATAGGGTTTCACTAACCCCTGTTCTGCCTGGTGCTGTTTGGATAGGAAGAAGGCCGAATTAGCTTTGGGTTAAAACATAAAAGTTGTCGAAAATGATGTTTTATAGTTTCCTACAAAATTCCAGCCCAATCAGAGCAATGTATCCTATAAAAAGACTAAAATACCCCTGTTGCCCTGTTTCTGTCCGAAACTGATAATCAGCTTTGGTAATTGGGTAGTTTGACTGGGAATACTACTGATTTGGTTGTCGATGTCTTCTTAACATTTATAGCCAGGTATCTTAGCTTTCAGATGGCTTTAGAATCACTTGAATTGGAGTCGTATGTTCTGAGATATGATTGAATGAATCAGGACTGCTGGTTGCATTTCATAGTAAACTTCGAACTGGAAAATCTGGGGTTGTTTTGGTAAATTTGACCTAGATACATTGCAAACTGGACTGAGTGGCCTTCTTAAACATTGTAGCCCTTTCTCTTAGCTTCAAAATGGTGTAAATTACACCTCAATCCGACAAGGTTAGCTTCAATTGTGTTAATTCCGCTAAGCAACAGCAAATCTGCCTTTTGTTTTCCAACCCAAACTTCATTTCCGCACATGCCCTAGCTTGATTTCGCACTTACACGTTCTATTTGGCCTTACTTTGGTAGTATGTGGATTTGATTTATGACTCGTATGGGAGTCTTATTGTGTTTTATTGAATGTGTTAGGGCGTGTCGGTGACGCGAGGCGTTCGTTGGACAGAAATTTGTGATAACTCTCTTTGCTTGAGAAGTGAGTGTACTACTCACATGATTGATACTTCTTGGCTTTGTTATACTTGAAATTTATGATTGGAATGTTTGTGTTTACTGATGACACTGGTTGAGATGAAGGTGTACTTTACCACTGTCGTACTCTATAGTTTAATTGACTGTTCACTGTATCCCTTAAATTGACTTGACTATACTTGAACTGTGTCGTTTGGACGTGTCTCCAACGACTTATATTGTTGAATCTGAGCTCAACCCCATTGGTGGTCAATTGAATCGAGCCAGCAAGGGCTTGGTCGAGAAAATTGATAAACTATGGAGACTGTTATAAGGAATCATTGAGTATGAGACTCTTGGTTCCGGTATACTCGAGTATAACCATTACTGAACTGGTTGGAGTTCGGGCCCGGTAGGGGTATGTGAGGTGGACGAAAATTGGAGAAAGTGGAGTCTATGGTAATTGTTACTCCTTAAGCGTTGACAGAGGGTCAACGGGGTGAGATCAAGAACGGCAAGCAAGGAAAGGGGCTCTTGAGAGCCGTCTGTATCCTTTTAACAATCTTTACTGCCTTATGGTGTTAGTCGCTTCATCTATTAAATGTATTTGGACTGAGTGGTTTTGTGCTTATTTCAACTTTATTACTTGGGTAATGGTATCTCATTGGGCGAAAGCTCACTTTGTTATCTTTGTTTTCCTTACATGAAAATGAATAACTTTTGGAAGACTGTATTTTTGAGGCCGAGTTGAGCTAGTTTACATATTCTTTCGTATAGCTCCTCGATGGATTTATAAACCTCAGATGTATTTTGATCAAACAAGCCCCTTTAAGTTGTAAATGTGCAAACATGTATATATGGAAGGGCTTGGACATGTTCATGTGTTATTTTGGGTTTGGAAATGTTCTTTTAGAGTTTTAAAGTTATATAAGGTTTATGGCACTGTTCATGTGTGGCTTCATTTTTCGTTTTCGTTCCGTGATTTTTTGGTTCGTATGAGCACACTATTAGTTTTCCGGAACGTTTTGGCCTGTGGTTAACTGCCTCGTTAGTCCTGGCGAGAGCTGGGCAGACAGTCCGCTAACCCATTTGGTACGCCTCAGGGGAAGGTGGGCATCAATTCTGCCCAAAATTTAGGATTTTCAAGAACATGGCAGGTTTCGTATTTTGATCACAAATCACTCAATTCAATTCAGAATTGAGCATAGTTGATGGCGTAGGAAAATAAATTCATAAAAATGTAATTTCACAGAAGAAATCATTTTGAAATTCAGCACATAACTATCTCAAATTCGAGCCTCAAGTTGTAGCTTCTGTACTTCGTTCCAGGAAAACAGAGAAACAGGGTAGTCATCTTTAAATGGTTGGTACGGAATAGTCAGGTGGAATTAGGCGTTGTATTTTATACTGTTGAAAATATGGAAATGTCTAGTTTCAAATGCCACTGACAGCACTTGATTTTGACGTTGGAGCACAAAGTTATGGCCGAAACAAGAAGGCTGTCTGAGCATTACGGGAAAATTTTCCAGGTTTGCTAGCTGTGCGAGATTAATCCATGTGACCAACCAAACCTCAATATTTTTCGATGAAACTTTATATACCATCTATACAACATATAAACATCATATACAAACCATTAAAACCACAAAATTCAGCAAAAAAAAGGCACGATCATAGCAGGGGCAGAATTGAAAACTTTACATCCATGCACTCCTTAAAGTTTATACTAGCTATGCACCATTAATCTACCAATTTGAGCACTAAAACAACATTAAATCCATCATCAAGCATCACATCAGCCATCAATCCAAGAGCGGGAGTTCATAGAGCCCACATTCAACATTTTCCAACAATAACAAGCCACCCACATGAATATCTAAACTCATAAGTGTAAATCAACTTCCATAGGCTAAGAATTTGAGGATTAATCGTCACTTACTTGTATTGGTGAACAAGACAGAATTTTTGGCCCCTCCTTGCTTCAAAATGAACCATGAAAAGCTCCCTCTTTTTAGCTAAATACAATCCCCATGTGTTCAACTAGGTGTAGTTCAATTTTGGTTTGATTTGGTGCATGAATTTGGAGTAGAAGGTGATGGAGCAAGGCTGGTTCTTTCTTTCCCTTGCTGTTCGGTTGTGTTGAGGTGAGAAATGGAGAGTGTTTGCTGATGGTGAGGCTTCCGTGAGAAGCTTAACAATTGTGGGTTTCAAGTGTACAAAAGTCAACTCTCCAATAGTGTGCGTATGCGCGCGTTTTGTGCTCGATTCCTCTCGAGTTTATTTCACTAGTGCACTAAACCTTTAATGCACTCATATTCATATTAATATTATTCACTTTTAATTGTCCCAAAATAAGGGTCTAAAGTCCCTCAATTAAATCGCGCGTGTAAAAACGCGTATCTCCAAATTAAGCACGATATAGCGAAACCTCCAAGAATTTCTTATAACGATAGTACTAATAACTATTACTTGAGTATTTAAACATAAAATACCTATCTTAAGTCCATCCTGCAAGTCTCTAATTTTCCAAACTTATTGTATTCTCGAATCAATTATTGACTCCAATCACATATTCACTATTTTCAATTAACGAGCTTCCAAAAATTAAATTTTGAAACGAGTCACTTTAAAAATATAATGAAGCTATAATTCCATGTAATTAGGTCTAAAGAGGTTAAAAAATAATATTCGGATTAAATGGGCAATTAAATATTTAATTAAGCTCGGAATAGGAATTTAAAATAATAAATTTTTGCGAGTCCTCACAGGAGTTTAATATTAATTCCTCAATAAACCTTTCTTAATCTACCATTGATCATTCTTAACTCTCTAATATTAATACGCTCCCGATTCAAGTATAGCCTCGAAAGACGTGCACTTGTTGTTCTGAACTAAACGAATTTTCGAAAAGTGAATTTTCCAACAAAACGCCTTAAAATATAAAGGAGGCGTTGTTCCATATAAATGGATTTTCAAATGGTCGAAATAAATAATTCGGAGAAAATGAGTAAATAAATATTTAAGTAAACTTGTAATATTCGATAAATAAGAAAATTTTTGGCTCCTCACATCCTCCCATCCTTAAAAGGAATTTCGTCCTCGAAATTCACACCTAAGACAATATCATTCTCGTAATGGTTAAGTCTACTAGATCAATCATTAACTTACGTTTTCCAACCCATGCTGCACAATATCTATTCATTCAACTAGAGATCAAACATTGATTTTCCTCATTAGATATTTTGATTCCCAGATCATAGGGCAACATAATCGGCCTTATGTTTTCTTCACATAGATAACGTCTTCACTCTTAATGCAAATTTATAACTACTAACTCCAAATCATGAGTTGATTACTTTCTCTCGTGATATCTTAACTTTCCGGAGGCATACAAAATCACCTCATGATGTATCAGTGGTATACATTCTAAACCATCATTTGAAACATTTATATAAATTACAAAACTGCCTTGGTGCATCGATTAAACATTTTCCACTTTCAAAATCTTCCTCATATTTAGAATCCCAATTAACTTGTCAAGTCTAGCACTCTTATAAAATCCTTGATAAACCAAAGGTAGTATTCGACTAACTCTAAGAATTCCAAATTTTGGGAGTGTGACGGCTCCATGTGACGCCCCGAAAAAAAAAGAGTGTGAGAACCCGTAAAAACCCTAATATTTTCCTAGGGTTTTAGTTCCTTTAATTGCATAATTTTTGCATTTCTGGCTTAGAAATATTATCTGGGTGGATTTTATGAGCAATTATAGTTTTAAGATGATTTTTCTAGCATTGGTGAGTTTTTAGAAAATTAAGAGTAAATAGTGGACGTGGGACCCACTAGTGCGAAAAGTTCGGAAAAATTCGGCCAATAAGGTTAAGTTTTGGATACTGGAGTTAATTTATCGGGTGTTAAGAGATAAGTAGAGGATGTTATTTGGATTGGTATGAGGGGGAAACAAAGAGATAGAGATTCATTTATGAAGTGACAAGTGTCACCATTTGATTGGTTGGACACTATTCACTTTTTGACTTTTTTTTTTACCAAGTGATTAAATATCTTAAAATTTCACAAAAATCACCATTTCTTCTCTCTCTCATGGCCGAACCTCTTGCAAGGAAAAGGAAGAAAACTTCTCCAAGTTTCAAGCTTCAAACTAGCTCAAATCTTCCAAGAAAATTACTTAAACTAGTTTCTACTCCATAAATTCCCTCTAGTTGGTGCTAGTAAGTGATTTGGTGAAATTTTTTGGAGAAGCTAAGGTGTCCACAATCCCTCTCTCTCTTGATTTCTTGGTAAGTGTTGCTTGAACACCCTACTACCTCTAATAATGGTTATATGATGCTTAGAAGTGGCTTGAGTGTTTGAAAATGTGATTTATCTCTTGATTTGGCTTGTTTTGGTGAAGTTTTTATTTTATTGGGAATTTTTCTGGTTTAATATGATCTTGATGTTGGGGGCTTGTATGATGAATTGTAGTGGTTGGAAATGACTCTAGTGGATGTGAATTGTGGTTAAATGCAATCAATTTTGGATTTGGATGAAAAATGGAAAGTTAGGGTTCATAAAAATCCCAATTCTGTCCGGTTTTAGATCATAGGGTTAGAGGCCGAATTTGACTTTGCTCAAAACATGAAAGTTGTAGGTATTGATGTGTTTGAGGTGCCTGTAAAATTTCAGGTCATTTGGATGAGTGTAGAGTGAGTTATGCCGTTTTTACTGTAGCTGTTCTGCTTTGATCAGAATGCGAAAACTGCGATAGTAATTGGCCCTTTTGACTGGAATTGGTTTGGATTTTGAAGTTGGTGTCTTCTGATGAAATGTAGATGAATGTCTTAGCTAACATATGCCTTTGGAATTTCGGCATTTGGACTTGTATGGACTGAGATATACAGATTACAGTTTTCTGTGTTTTGCAAACCTGTTTTGGGAATTCTGGGTTGGTATTTGGCATATTTGACCTAGTTGTGTTAGGAACTGGATTGAGAGACCTTCTACATTGTTGTAGCTCTGTTTCATAGCTTCGAAACGGTGGGTCTTGCACCCCATTCGATAACCGTAGTGAAAGTGGTGTCATTACCGCATTATGAGGTCAAATACGTTTTTTTGTTAAGGCCTAAGTTAAAGCCATTTCTTAATTTCTGGTTACCTATGATGCTTATATATGTATATGAAACCTTATTGGGGTTGTGGTTGGCATTGGTTTATGACTCGTTATCGAGTCTCTTTTAGGGCTTGCTTTCATTTCGGTTGTTTCCTAGTTAACTTTTGTACTTGTACCACTTTGAGCCTAGTGAACGGCTTTTGGGAAATGAGATGAATTTTGTGTGAGATGTTGGGACTGATTTGAGGATATAATGAAGCCTTAATGGCTGGAAAAGTAAGAAATTTAGGGGAAGTGCTGCCCGATTTTATAGGCCGTTTGGTTCCTTTAAGTTGGATTTGCCTTTTGGTGGAAATGAAAGGCTTTTGGGTTGTTTGCGCCTAAGTCTTCATGCTACCTTTTCGTTTCCAAGAAAATCATGTTTTGCACCCTTGCATTAGTAATTATTTGGCAAGGCGTACGACTAGTAGTCGAGCCTCACATGTGCATTCTGTTTACTCGATTCTGGAAGTAAAACCTTCAATTGGTTTATTTTGATTATTTTAGGGTTTCTTGGCGATTAAGGCCAATCTGAAGTGAAAACTTTTGAAGTTGAGCCGGTGAGTGTACCACTCCCCTTCATTGCTGTTTAACTTGATTTTGCTCTGCAATCTGTTTATTTGTTCGAGACGAGGGTGTACTTTATCACACTCGTTCTATAGTCTGATCATATGCCAATTTACTATGCAAAATTTGAATCTGTTATCTATGTCTGCATCTGTTCGGATTTCTATGACCTATGAGCTCAATCCTGTGGCTAAGTTATTCGAGTCGGGCCGGCAAGGGCCTGGACGATTAGATAACGAACCACGGTAGTCTGTTCGGGGATTTTGGGTATTGAGACCCTTGATTCCGGGTATACTCGAGTATTACCATTTCTGTTCGGTTACGGTGAGCGGGCCCGGTAAAGGGGTGTTTGGTGGACGGAATTCGGAGTAAAGAGGGGTCTACGGACGCATTGGTTCTATATACGTTGACGGAGAGTCAACCGGTTTGGATCAAGTACTGCGCTGGAAATTTGGCTCCTGAGAGCCACCCGTATCCTTCTGATTTGAATCATTGGTTCCTTTGCGTTACATCTAGCATGTGTATCTGATTTTGTAAAATGTGAAATGCCATGATTTTTCTGCTATATGTTTGGTACCTCATTGAGCGCAAGCTCACCCCTTTCCGTTCCTTTTGTTTTCCTTACAGGAAAATAAACCCTTTTGGTCTGGATTTGACAAATGGCTGCCAAATTGAGCTAGTCGAACATATCTTTTGTATAGCTCATGTATTAAAACCCTAAGTGTACTTTTGGGGGCGTTTTCTCTTTTGATTTGGCAAACCATGTGTATATATTAACTTTTGAAAACTTTTGTATGTCATTTTGATTTGTAAACGCTAAAGTTCAGATGTGAATATTTGTTAGCTATTTCGGTTGGGTTCTGACGGGTCGGTTACTATTCATGGCCGACTCCGGATTTCATTTTTTTTTTATTTTGGGTTATTTTACCATTTTGACTTGTTTACGCTCGTTTGTAAGTTCCGGATCGCTATAGATAGTTCTGGTCTGCATCGTTAGTCCTGGCGAGAGCTGGGCAGGCAGTCCGCTCACCCCTTTGGTTCGCCTTAGGGGAAAGTGGGGCTGTCACACTCCACCTCCCCCTAAGGCGAATCAAAGGGGTCAGCGGACCGCCTGCCCATCTCTCGCAGGGACTCAGTCGTTCACTTCAATCCTCAACCGAAACCAGAATAAACCAAGAATAAACATAACAACGATCCAAAACTTAAAGCAAAACTTATATACATTGTTATCTCAAAAGGAAGTACAATCATCGAATATACAAAGCTTCTCAATTTTTCATACATCCAGTCAAAATAAATTAATAGTGCCACGTCAAAATACGGCCGGATATGAAAAGACAGTTGCTCAAATTCGTAAAGCTCTTCGTTTGGTCCGAAACTAACTCATATGCAAAGAAATAACATATAAAAGTGTCTTGGGTAAAATCAAATGAAAAGAAGCCTAAACAAACCCTAATAATAACCAAAAGAAAATATTACAATTAAACCCTCAAAGTTTAGGTAAACCAAAGAAAATCCGAATATTTACTTGTACAAAGTATAAATATAGTTTTGGAAGTGAAAAGAGTACATGTAAACCAAAGGACATGAGTAAAATATTTGGAAAACTTATGCTCGCTCTCAAATCGTTACCTAATTTTCGAGTGTAAATGTGGGCAGCATGCCCTTTGTATTTACCTATTTTCCAGCCACTTATGGCTTCATTATTTTCCTCAATCAATCCCAAAGTTATACACAATATAAATTCATCACAACAGCCATTCAATAGGTTCAAAGTCATTCAAGTACAAGATTTAGGTAGGAAAATAACCGGAAATGAGCTTTAAGCCAAGAAACCAAAAAGGCAGATTCACTGCTACATAGCGTATCGGACATAACCGAAACAACCCCAGATTTTGATGAAGGCCACTCAGTCCAGTTCTCACCCTAACTAGGTCAAATTTATCAAAACAACCCCAGATTTTTCAGTTCAAAATTCACTGTGAAATTCAACTAGCAGTCCTGATTCATTCAATCATATCTTAGCACATACGACTCCAATTCTAGTGATTCCAAAGCCATCTGAAAGCTAAGATACCAGGCTATAAATGTTAAGAAGATATCGACAACCAAATCAGTAGTATTCCCAGTCAAACTAACCAATTACCAAAGCTGATTATCAGTTTCGGACAGAAACAGGGCAGCAGGGGTATTTCAATTTTTTCATTGGCTACATTGCTCCGAGTAGGCTGAAAATTTGTAGAAAACTATAAAACATCATTATCTACAACTTTCATGTTTTAACTTAAGCCTGATTCGGCCTCTAACATGCTCAAATAAAACCGGACAGAACAGGATCATTCAAAATCCCAATCTGGAATTTCCATAATACTACTTCCAACTATGAAATATTCTCATAACTACCAAAACCACAACTTTAAACCACTAATTAGCAAATTAATTGACGTAAAGGAGAGGTTCTTGGTAAAATACCTTGAAAACTCAAGAAAAATGGTAGTTTAGTATCTTTCCTCCCACAATCACTCCACCAACTCCTTCAACCTTCCTTAATAAGCACTTGTATGGTGTAGTTTCAATTTTGGTTGGCTACAACTCAAGATTCAAGCTAGAAAGTGAAGTAGAAATTGAAGTTTCTCTCCTTGTTTTTTTCCTCAAGAGGGTCGGCCAAGGGAAGCTCAAAATGAAGAAAATGTCGGTCAAATTTTGATTTTATTCAAGAGGTAAGAAAGTCCTTGGTCCAAGTCAAAGGTCCAATAAATTTAAGACAAGTGGTTAGCCAAGATTAATCCTTATCTTATTGTCTTCCAACACTAATCCCTAATTATCACCTAGCACCTTGTAAAATAATAATACTTAGTACAAAAATCAATTAATCACCAAAATTTTATCGCACTAGCGGGTCCCACGTCTATAATGCATTTCAAATTTAATGTACACTAACTTATACTAGGAAAATGATTTAAAAACTATTTTCACTTATGAAAATATATAGAAAATTAACATATTAAAGGAAAATATAAAATGGAAGCAAAGATATAAAATAATGCTAAGAAAATGTGAAAATTTTTGGGTTCTCACACTCTCTCCCCCTTAAGAAATTTCGTTCTCGAAATTTTACCTTCAGTTGCCTCAGACGAGTCCGGAACTTGTCGATTGTCTAAGGCATAAACCTTTGCCGGTACACTAGTTCGTTTCCCTCTTTCATTCGCTTGTGATTTAGCTCTATCCAGTTACGGAGTATTGCTTTCACGTGACTATCTCCTCGGACAGTTGCTAACTTGATGATTGCCACTATCGCAGATTAAACATTTCCGCCCTTTTCTCCAACAATCGCTTTCGGCATGATTTGCCTTTCCACAGTATCCACAGACCAAGTGAGATGCCATCTTTTGACTTTCTTGAAAATTTTTCCCAAGTCCGATTTGGCTTCCTTTTGTAGATCCTTTATCTACCGCCCTTAATGTCCATGGTGGGTGGGGTAACGAGTTCACTTTCTGCACTTTAGAAGGTGCTATCGATTCACTAGGTTCCTCAACCACACTACCAGCTACACCTCTTTTCCGAGTTTGGGAGGCTTTTACCTGTGCCTTTGCATTCTCAATTCGTTGGGCTTTCTCAAGAGCCTTCATAAAAGTGTTCACTTGCACCGCCACTAATGCTTCTTGAATTTCCAAATTCAATCCCTGTATAAACCGTCTCACTCTTCTCTGTTCTGTAGCCACTAATTCAGATGCAAACTTGGATAGTTTGGTAAATTTCGTTTCATATTCAGCCACACTTAAAGTTCCCTGGCGGAGTCCAATAGACTCGTCCTCTCTCCTTTCTTGGACTAAAGGTGGGAGATACTTCTCGTTAAATTCCGTTACAAAGTTCGTCCATGTCCATGCAGTCTATTCTCGTCCCCATTTTGCGTTAATCACATTCCACCATGCTCGGGCCGGTCCTTCAAATTGAAACACATCAAAGTTTACTTATCTTTGCTCAGTGTAATTTAAAGATGCAAAGATGTTGATCATGGCCTCCAGCTACTATTCAGCTACTTCCGGATCAGACCCTCCATAGAATTTCGGAGGTAGAAACTTTCGAAACCTCTCAAGAGCCCGATCTTCTCCTATCTCAGGGTTCTGGGGTTGATTCACAGGTATTTGGTCTTGTTGGTCCACCAATCTTGCTAAAATATTTGCCATTTGTTGAATTGCCGTCGTCATTTGGTCCCCGGCTTCAACCCTTGGTCCCTGCTCTTGTTCAGCTGCCGTTTCCCTTTCTTCTCTTGTTTCCTGAACTCGCTTAGTCGGCTACGACCACGACCACGTCCACGTCTCCCTTCCATATTATTTTTCCCCTCTATTTTCTTTTCTTTTCCCAAAAGGTAATTCAATGAATAAACGCAGTAAGTTGACTAAAGTAACTAAATTCTAATACACCCAATACCGAATACGCAAATAGACATATACTCATATAACACACCATATATCAAGAAGACAGATGGTCAAGTACACCAATACATATCAAATAAGACAGATCAGCATATACACAATTACTCAAACAAACGTCATGTAGTAGCAATGTAAGAGCGAATTTAAAAAAAAAAGACATTATGTTGTCCCGGTTTTAGTTAAAATAACCCCGTCCAGTCTCTCACGTCACTTTCTAGCCAAACTAGACGTCCGTTGACCTCTTGTACTCATTCTAGCCAAACAAAGTCTGTTCAGGTTCCCAAAATGCAAGTACTCGGGCACGAGAATCCAAAATAAGATAATTCACATCTCGAGCTGGCCAGTCCCAAGAGTAAACTATCTACAATCGAAATTCCCACCTGACGTACCTATCTATGATCCTCAGATACCACGAGAAAGATTTAAGGCTAATCACATTCACAATTCATAACTTATGCTCGAACGAGCACTTAGTCCTTCATACTTATTCACTACTTGGCCCAAGCTCACTCCGCGTAGAGACCACGCAAAGCAGGCTCTGATACCAACTGTGACGGCCCCACCTCCCCCTAAGGCGAACCAAAGGGGTCAGCAGACCGCCTGCCCAGCTCTCGCTAGCACTCAGTCGTTCACTTCAATCCTCAACCGAAACCAGAATAAACCAAGAATAAACATAACAACGATCCAAAACTTAAAGCAAAACTTATATACATTGCTATCTCAAAAGGAAGTACAATCATCGAATATACAAAGGTTCTCAATTCTTCATACATCCAGCCCGTGCCAAGCACTAGGGCGAGAACCATTACAAAAGAAAACCAAGAAACTAGTCTAGGCTAGTCTATCCAAAACTCCCGTCCTGGCTCGCCTTCCCTGTTAAGGAAAACAAAACTAAAGGAATGAACTAAAAGCTCAGTGAGGTTCCGAACACATAATCAAACATTCAATTCAATACATTAAACATAGAGTATCAGTAATTCAAGAAACATTTACAATGGAAAGCGATAATAACACATTCATTAAAAGGATGCGGGCTCACAGGGAGCCATTTATTCGTTCGTTCATTCGTTCCCCTGTCATTCCCCTTATTCCTCCAATCATTTGAAAATGCATTTTGTAAGTAAAACCCCTCATTTTCATTGACATTCTTTCGTTCATTTCATTCACCCCCTCCTGGACGTTGGTCAGGCTCCACCCGATAATAAGGTAATACTCGAGTATACCAAACTTTCATCCAAGGTCACCAAATCGCCCGACCGAGTCCGCTTTTGGCTCGAGTCAACAGGTAACAGAGGGCAAGGGCCCAGTTCAGCCAAACGGCTTACATTCATGTGCAACTAGCATTTAATCATTTAATCATTGAAAATTTTACATTTATTTAGGTCGAGTGCAATAAAGTACACACTCGCCTAGAAACTCGTTTTGGAAATCATTGAAAGCACTTAACACATTATCAAACAGCAACAACAAGCCATGAAATCAAGGAAATTATAACAAACAAGGAACACTCACCTCTTTACGTAAAATAACGTCCAAAATATCCCTCCGGATTACACCCTCAATCACCAATGAACCCTAATAGTAATCAAAAGAACACATTATGCTTCAACCAACAAAACCTAAGTGATTCAAAGAAAATCCAAATACGCACTAGTGCGATACATAAATATGAGGTCTACGGTGAAAAGTATATATTTAGATTAGAGGACATTAGTAACTAGGAGTTTTCCCAAATCAAATACAAAACCATACCCAAAAGGGTTTTAGAAAATTCCATTGAAAATAAATTAATAGTGCCACGTCAAAATACGGCCGGATATGAAAATACAGTTGCTCAAATTCGTAAAGCTCTTCGTTTGATCCGAAACTAACTCATATGTAAAGAAATAACGTATAACAAGTTTCTTGGGTAAAATCAAATGAAAAGGAATCTAAACAAACCCTAATAATAACCAAGAGAAAATATTACAATTAAACCCTCAAAGTTTAGGTAAACCAAAGAAAATCCGAATATTTACTTGTACAAAGTATAAATATAGTTTTAGAAGTGAAAAGAGTACATTTAAATCAAAGGACATGAGTAAAATATTTGGAAAACTTATGCTCGCTCTCAAATCGTTACCTAATCTTCGAGTGTAAATTTGGCCAACACGCCCTATTTACCTATTTTCCAACCACTTATGACTTCATTATTTTTCTCAATCAATCCCAAAGTCATACACAATATAAATTCATCACAACAGCCATTCAATAGGCTCAAAGTCATTCAAGTACAAGATTTAGTTAGGAAAATAACCGGAAATGAGCTTTAAGCCAAGAAACCAAAAAGGCAGATTCACCGCTACATAGCGTATCGGACATAACTGAAACTAAACTTATCGGATTGGGGTTTAATTTATACCATTTCAAAGCTAAGACAAAGACCTACAAATTTCATGAAAACCACTTAGTCCAGTTCTCACCCTAACTAGGTCAAATTTACCAAAACAACCCCAGATTTTTCAGTTCGAAATTCACTGTGAAATTCAATTAGCAGTCCTGATTCATTCAATCATATCTCTTTACATACGACTCCAATTCAAGTGATTCCAAAGCCATCTGAAAGCTAAGATACCAGGCTATAAATGTTAAGAAGACATCGACAACCAAATCAGTAGTATTCCGAGTCAAACTAACCAATTACCAAAGCTGATTATCAGTTTCGGACAGAAACAGGGCAGCAGGGGTATTTCAGTCTTTTCACAGGCTACATTGCTCCGATTAGGTTGAAATTTTGTAGGAACCTATAAAACATCATTATCTACAACTTTCATGTTTTAACTTAAGCCTGATTCGGCCTCTAACATGCTCAAATAAAACCAGACATAATAGGATCATTCAAAATCCTAATCTGGAATTTCCATAATACTACTTCCAACTATGAAATATGCTCATAACTACCAAAACTACAACTTTAAACCACTAATTAGCAAATCAATTGACGTAAAGGAGAGGTTCTTGGCAAAATACCTTGAAAACCGAAGAAAAATGGTAGTTTAGTATCTTTCCTCCCACAATCACTCCACCAACTCCTTCAACCTTCCTTAATAAGCACTTGTATGGTGTAGTTTCAATTTTGGTTGGCTACAACTCAAGATTCAAGCTAGAAAGTGAAGTAGAAATTGAAGTTTCTCTCCTTGTTTTTCTCCTCAAGAGGGTCGGCCACGGGAAGCTGAAAATGAAGAAAATGTTGGTCAAATTTTGATTTTATTCAAGAGGTAAGAAAGTCCTTGGTCCAAGTCAAAGGTCCAACAAATTTAAGACAAGTGGTTAGCCAAGATTAATCCTTATCTTATTGTCTTCCAACACTAATCTTCCTAACTAATCCCTAATTATCACCTAGCACCTTGTAAAATAACAATACTTAGTACAAAAATCACTTAATCACCAAAATTTTATCGCACTAGCGGGTCCCACGTCTATAATGCATTTCAAATTTAACGTACACTAACTTATACTAGGAAAATGATTTTAAAACTATTTTCACTTATAAAAATATGTAGGAAATTAACATATTAAAGGAAAATATAAAATGGAAGCAAAGAAATAAAATAATGCTAAGAAAATGTGAAAATTTTTGGGTTCTCACAGGTAGGATTCTTTGGTCGTTTCCTCTTAAACAGCTTCCACTGTAGTTGAGTCAACAGCAATTCCTTCCTTAAATATTGTGTAACCTAGAAAGGCTATTTCCTTTCAATCGAACTCATATTTATCGAACTTAACGAAAGTTGGTGCATTCTTGAGGTTTGTAAAACATCACCAAGTATCTTTCATGATCTCCTCAAACCTTAGAGTATACTGATATATCATCAATAAATACCACCACAGATTAATCCAACTACGATTTAAAACCCCGATGCATTCAGGTCATAATTGCTACTAGTGCATTGGTCAACCCAATGGCGTAATTGAAAGTTCAAAGTGTCCCTATCTTGAATTGGAAGTGATTTTAAACACATCAATTTCTAGGATCCTTTTTTTTTTTAACTTAAATTTTAATTAATTTTTTTCTTTTTTTTTTTACTTGCCTTTCTTTTATTCCATTAAAAATGTGTACAAACGTCCAACCTAGCCTAGCCTAGTGTTCCTCTTTAACTGTCGTCGCCTGATGGACGGTACTCCTATCCTATCACAACGAATTTCGCCACGCGCCAAAACTGGTAATAGCTCTATTTTAAATTCAACTTGAATAATATCACGGCTCCTTACCATTGGTTGAAATTCCCGGCTATGTGAGACAATGGAGTATTTGTTCTTAATGGTCACATCGTTCAAGTCTCAATAATCTATATATATATACCCTCAAGCTTCCATTCCAAATGTGATATCCGATCTCTTAATCATTGTGCTCATCAAATCTACCAAAGATTTTCTTTCACTAACCCAAGTCTCACAGTATTAATATATTAAATTGGTAACCAAGCATTGGATCCCAACTTCAACCCCAAACTCTCGATTTGGTCACGATCCTTGGTCGTCTCCAAGACCTCAGGGTGGTCATATTCTCAAGCACAATCTCGACTACGTCTAACACCGTTCGTGTCTTATTATAAGTCTAAAAGTGTGGGGCAAGATTTTGAATATACATGTAAGTCGTAAACCAACCAAAAGCAGAGTAAAGTTTCATATGTCATAAGGATCATAGTAGGTACATCAAGTTGGAATAAATTTATCAAATCGTTTCAAAAGGAAAAGGAAAACAACAAGATCGTAACAAAACGTGCCAAATTGCCAAGATACAAAACAACAAAAGACTTTGTCCCTTTTTCACAAGGTTAAATTTCCAAAGGTGCTAGTCTAGTTTAGGGTAAACTACAACCCCTATCCCTCGAGTGTAGTCAAAACATCCTCACTCGTAAAACTTCCACTACTTGGGTCCTCTTTACAGCCATTAGTATTAATTACTCTCATCTGACATTCGATTGCTTGTAGAGGACTTAGCTGGCTGCTGAGTATTTCTTCTTTTTGTTAGGGTTACCAGGGCAATTTGAAAACTTATGCTCGGCACTACCGCACTAAAAATATTTTCCTTGCTTTCTCCAGTACCCAATTTCAGTGTGGTTAATCTTGCCACAGTATCCACAAGTTACATGAGAAGTGACGGCCTGACTAGCTTGAGAATTTCCTTTGTGTTTCTTCTCCAGTTCTACGTTCTGGCGTAGCAACTCAGTTTTCTCTGCATATTCTTGTTTCCACCATCCTTCCCAATACTCAGCTAATTTTCTTTGAAATTCTACCTCATTTCGAAGAATATCCATTTCCTTACGCATTTCTTCCAAGGTTGTCATCTTACCAATTGGTTTAAGTCAAATGCTAGCCTGCCAAGTAGATCAAAGGATCAAAATAAGTAACTATTCATAATGGAAGCTCGAGTCATAATACTCTTTCTTTCTTTTGCTTATAGGTTACCCCAAAATACAAATCTTAACTATTCTTTGCTTAATACGGCGAGTTCTTAAGTCTCCAAGAGATTCCTATCATTACTTACAAACACAACCAGATGCAGGGATCCTATTCCTTAATATAAAATTTTCATGTTTTAGTTCCCTCTCCAATACTCACTTGTAAAGTTACTCGACAAGAAACTTTAATATCTTGCTTTCACTAGTGCCTTATTTGATTCCCTTAAATCGGTCCTACTATTTCGAGATTAGATTCTCCGTGAAACTCTGATGGAGCGAACTTCGAGAATCATTCCATTTTCACACCTCACTTAATTCTTAGGTTGACTTATTGATCTAGAGCTTGGGTGCTCAACCAACCATGCTAGGACATCAATCGTATGGTCAATAGCAGTAACTACATGATTGTTTTCCTTCATTTCTAGGGTTTCGGTTCAGTCCAACTGTCGTTCCCTAATCATCCCCTTGAGCTTAGGGGTGTTTAATCCCTCGCCCTCAGTCCCTTTTCACTTGTTCGGCCACTCAAAAATTTATCAGTTATAAAGACATGATATAAAATGAGAGTGCATAAACGAGGTTTGAAAAGTGGCACTTTGACCATGCCAAACAAATACAAGGATAAGAGGGAAGACACCGAAATAGTCACGATGTGTACAACCCAATCATAGATTTGAAATCATAAAACAATAAAGTCAAGCATGTCATGAGTAACATTCAATTGTTTCACAGGGTAGTAAACATAATCAAGCAAAACACGAAGTGCAATGGCCTTTGAGCAAGCATCACCCCGACCACTTTGCCAAAACCATTAAGGTAGACTAAGTCACGGGGTTTAGTGATTGGTGGAGCCAAAAGTCTCTACTATCCCATAGGATCATTTTCATTTCCAGCACTAGGAGTTTCAATCCCATGTCCCATATCGAATATCTAGTCATTCTCTACTTGTTCAACCAAGGTAACACACTCAGCCATCGACTTATCCGTCCGGTCTCTAATTTCATGTACTACCCTTGCAAGTCGGTTCTCAGCTTTTTGAAACTGCTCACTAGGAGCCTTTGTCTCTTCCTCGCTCCTTAAGTATCTCAATCTTCACTTCAGAAATTCTAGTAGTCTAGGCATCCGCAATTGCCCTCAGTTCTCGATTAACCCCCCTCGAATCACCCTAGTTTCCTCGGATAGCTACTTTTAATGATCAACCACTATTAGTACCCCTTTATTTGGGTGCAAGCAAGTCCTTTAAAAATCACATGAAGTTCTAGTTCTGCAAATTAGATTATCCCTTCAATGCTCCCTTAGGTCTTTCTCGATAATGGACCACCGTAATGCGTCCCCGAGACAATTTAATATCACCCTTACCTCCCATAGTTTACTCTTAAAAGTAAAAGCTCATGGAGGTCCAGATATATTCAATAAACTAGATCTGATCATTTCATACTATCCCACATGTGAGAACCCGTAATTTTCTTAATTTTTAGGTTTTATTTTATCCTAATGGCATGCCTTTCCACATTTTCTTTATTCGGAAAATTTTAAAAATAAATTTTATGAGCAAATATGATTTTTTAAATTATTTTTCTAGTATAAGTTAGTTCATGAGGTTTTACAAGTATATACCGGATGTGAGACCCGCTGGTGCGGTAAGTTCGATAAAATTCGGCCGAATAGGTTAAGTTTTGTATACCGAGTTTAATTTATCAAGTGTTAAGAGATAATTAGAGGTTACCTAGATGGATTATCATTGGAGAGACAAAAGGATAGAGTTGCATTAAAAAGGGTGACAAGTGTCACCTTCCTATTCAACCTTGACTTTGACTATTATTCATTAACTTTACTAAATATCTAATTTGGACCCAAAATCACCTTCATTCATCTTCATCTTGGCCGAGCACCTTGGAGAGAAAAAGAAAGAAAGCTTCCAACTTATTTCTTCATTTCTTGCTTTAATCTTACAAACCAACTGTTAAAACTTCGATTTCCTCCATAAAAACCTTTAGTTTAGTGGTAGTGAGGTTGGTTGTGAAGGGGTTTGGAAGGGAGTGGTACCAAGTTGGCTTCTTTCTTGAGTTGGTAAGGTGAGTAGCTAAGGAACCTCTCTTTTGTTCTCAATAATGTTTAATTTGTGGCTTGTGGTAGTCATAGAGGTGATTTTGTGTAAGATTTTGTGACTTTTGGTGGAGATTAGTGAATTTTCATAATTATTCATGATTTTCTGTTTTTATATATTTAATATTGGTTGGCCATGGATGATGGCTTGGAATGGTATAGAATGAAGCTTTGATGCGTAAATTGTAGTTATTTGCGGAAAATTTCTGCTTTGTACCGAAATTTCCAGATTAGGGTTCCAATTTTCTCTGTTCTGTCTGGCTTTATTTGAGCATGTTAGAGGCCGAATCAGGTTTAGGTTAAAACATGAAAGTTGTAGCAAATGATGTTAAATAGCTGACAGAAATTTTTCAGCTCAATCGTCGCAGGGTATCTTGTGAAATGACAAAATTGCCCCTGCTGCCCTGTTTCTGTCAAAAATGATAATCAACCTCTGTAAGTGGTTAGTTTGACCAGGAATATTATCAAATTGGTTGTCGATGTCTTCTTAAGAATTATAGCCTTATATCTTAGCTTTCAAATGGCTTTGGAATTAACTGAATCGGAGTGTGCTGAGATATGATTGAATGAATCAGGACTGCTAGTTGAATTTCACAGTGAGCTTCGAACTGGAAAATCTGGGGTTGTTTTGGTAACTTTGACCTAGTTAGGGTGAGAACTGGACTAAGTAGTCTTCATCCAAGTTATAGCCCTCTGTCTTAGCTTCGAAACAGTATAACTTGCATTTCAATCCAATAAGCGTAGTTTCGGTTATGCCGATACGCTAAGTAGCGGTGAATCTGCCTTTTTGGTTTCTTTGTCTAAAGCTTATTTCCGATCATTTTCCTAGCTAAATCTTGTACTTGAATGACTTTGAGCCTATTGAACGGCTGTTGTGATGAATTTATATTGTGTATGACTTTGGGGTTGATTGAGGAAAATAATGAAGCCATAAGTGGCTGAAAAATAGGAAAAAACAAATGGCGTGCTGCCCAAATTTACACTTGAGGATTAGGTAACGATTTGAGAGCGAATACCATATGAACCATCTAGGATATTTGTGCCTTCTTTTATCGAGATATATAAGTTCGAATCTAGCCGAAACTTGTACACTTGGAAAAATGGAATTTACGACTAATAGAAATACGTTTTCTTCATTTCTTCGACTCAAATGGATATTTCAAAGTTTTACGAGCGAGCATAAGTTTTCCAAATATTTTACTCATGTCCTTTGGTTTAAATGTACTCTTTTCACTTCCAAAATCATATTTCCAAAATACTAGTAGTATTTGAATTGTCTTCGATTCACCTAACTTTTGCTGGAGGAACTGTAATATTTTCTCTTGATTAACGTTAAGGTTCATCGGTGATTGAGAGTGTTACCCCAAAAGATATTCTGGACGTTATTTCGCCTTAATAGGTGAGTGTACCACTCCCCTGATGTATTGCTAAACTAGTTATCTATACTTGCAAATTGCTATTTGAATGTTTTTCTCGACTGTTTATTTTGTACGAGACGAGTGTATACTTTATCACACTCACTCTCTGGCCTGTGTGACTTGTTTCCTGTATATATTTGAATCTGTTACCTGCGCCTATTATAATATCATTTGGAAGTGCATCAAACGACCTTCCTGTTAAATCTGAGCTCAAACTCATGGGGAGTTAATTGAATCGAGCTAGCAAGGGCTTGGTCGAGGAAATTGACAATCCATGGGTGCCTGTTCCTTAGGAATCTATGGGTATTGGAGACTCTGAATTTTCGGTATACTCGAGTATTACCATTCCTATTCCTGTTTGGCGTTCGGACCCGGTAAGGGGTATGCTTGATGAACGGGATTTTGGTGTTAAAGTGGTGATCTACTGGACTGGTTCCTTTATTTGAACGTTGACGGAGGGTCAACAAGGCTGGATCAAGTATTGCAATAGCGATTTCGCTCCTGAGAGCCACCTGTATCCTTTACATTGTGGTATTCATTCATTTCTCGTATTTGATGGGAATATGTGCTTTAAAAGTGTATTCTCATGAGTTCTATTGTTTATACTTTTGGTACCTCATTGAGCTTTTAGCTCACCCCGTTCCGTTATCCTTGTTTTCCTTATAGGGAACCATCTTTTGGAACTTCAATGTTTTGAAGAATGAGTTGAACTAGTTAGAAATTCTTTTGTTCTTTTGGTATAGCTCCTCGACAATTTGGAAACCCTAAATGTATCTTAATACAATGTTTTCTTGTGATTTGTAAACTTACTAATATGTATATTTTAAAGTGTTTCCTCATGTTTATGTGACATGTGTATTTGGAAATGTACATTCTCTCATGTCAAACAATGGTTACTTGTACTTGGTTGGATTGTGACTTGGCATCGGCCTTCCATTTCGTTTTGATTTTCGTGGGAACGTCATACTAAAGATTGATCGTATCTTCTAGTTTGGCTCAATTGAGTTCTGAATGATATCTTCTCGAAGTTCTTTTGAGCGTTTGGTAGGGTGAAGTTCCATTCATTCCGGATCCGTAGTCCCGGCGAGAGCTAGGCAGGCGGTCCGCTGACCCCTTTGGTTCGCCTTAGGGTGGGGTGGGGCTGTCACACCACATGTATCACACAAGATCAAGACTCCTTGCCATCCACTAATTCAAACCTAGGTTCTAGTTTTCATTCCCACAAGCAGTCGCTTAACTTTCCACCCAATTCCACAGTCCGGCATCCTAAACTTTAAGTCTAGGATACACTACAGATATCTGAATCCTAGGCTCTGATGCCAACTGTGACGCCCCCACTTCTCCCTAAGGCGAACCAAAGGATATCCGCAGGACGCCTGCCCAACTCTCGCCAGGACTCAAGCAATTTCTGTTCAAGCTTATAGCGGTGCTAGGAATCAACAACCAGAAAAGATAAATACAATTAGTGCAGAAACGTTCAAGTTTAACGAAATATAACAATCATCCAATCCTTACATCGGGTTTCCCATAATATAGCCCAAAATATACAATATCCAAGAGTCTAGACAAAAGAGTTGGAACCCCATTTCAAGAGTACACAAAAGAGAAATTCCTCCGAATCTCATTCCAAGCCCAAAACCCGTTAAGGAAAACAAATCTACAGGGTGAGCAAAACGCTCGTGAGGCCAAGAACACACATGCAGGCACATAGTTCAAGTAACACTCCCAAATTAATTACTTTAAAACAATAACCATTCGATAAAGAGCACTTTACTGAAAAGTAAACAAAAACAATTCAAGGATATGGGAGCTCTCAGGAGCTATTTTCCACTTGCACGATCACAAACCTCCACGCGTTGACACTCCGTCAACCAGGTAGGTTAAATCCGTAGAAACATCACTTACACTTCCCCTTCTCAACCTTACATACCACACCGGGCCCGCAATACATTTATGAGGCGATACTTCAGCGAGTATGCCAAGCAAGACCTCTCAATAGGTCGAGCTTATGAAATCTCATGGTTCACTGAGGAGCTCGACCAAGCCCATGCTAGCTCGAGTCCAAGGCTAGCCAATAAGAGAGTTTGGGCGTCCCCCACTTTTACACTTTTGTGTCGAGGAGGTTCACTCCAACGACTTATGCAATCACAACATAAATAATCACTTAAACACTTCACATATATTCACTTAACAAGTTACTTAAACAAGTAAGCACTTCACTTCACAAACTCAAGTTCACTTCGTTTAAATGAGGACGAGTGCGATATAGTACACACTCGACCCAAAGGTTTCAAAATCTCAATTTATATAACACTTATCACTTTGCAAATATGTCACATAACACACACACTTGACACTCACTCTGAGTCAATAGCAAAAGTGTCACTTGGAGGTTCAAGCTTCCACCGTGGGATCCTCTTGAAGGTTCTCGTGTGCGCCTGAGCAAATAATAGTGAATTTTCATTCACACATCCCAATTATCAAGGAAGATTGTGCACTAGTACAATCTAGAAAAATTTTATGATAATGAACCTCAATTACTCGTAAATCGAGGTTCAAGTGGAGTTTCTTAAAGTACAAGAGCAATCAAGTCTTTTTGTCTTGGAAATCAAGCATAAACGTTCAAGTACTATCGAAGGAATAAGGAGTACTCGAAAAACTCCATTTCCTTGAAATTCGGAAAATTTCAGTTTTGATACGATATTTTAAAAGAATCGTATCTCACATTTCACATGTCAAAAATTCAAAAACTTGGTACCGTCGGAAACCCCTTCCAAAGTACTAGAATACACTTTTCTAATATTCCAAATGGAAAATATTCAAAAATAAGGTCAAAGTCGCTGTTTTGGTTCATAAGGCAGATTTAAGTTGAGTTTTGGCCAACTTTGAAAAATTGGCAAAATTTATTTGATTGGAACTAGCCTTTGAAATTTGGAACTCTATTAGAGTCGTAATCCAAGTTTACAACAAAACAAGCGGAACGAGAAATGGGGTTTTGACCACTAAGAGATGGCAACCCAAAGTTACCAAAATTCCCTTGTGAAACAAGGGTTTTCCAAACTTGAGTCATGAACTTTGGAAATTTATTTGAGCCTTGAAACGGCTTCAAAATAATACCAAAATTATCAGTATAATACTAGCATATAAAGGTTGTCCCTCTACCAAATTTCATGGAGAAATAACTTCGGGAAGGTAGTCAACCAAACAACCAAAGTTTCGAAAAAATCCTAAGGCAAAACTGCCTTGAGCTTTTTGTTTTCCATTCCAAACATTTGGCCAAGGAAAATCCTTCAAACATGGTTCATTTGTGTAGGAAAAGCCTAAGGAGCATTCATGGTACATTTGGTAAGCGTTTTAACCCCAAGAAATTCAATTGGCAAGTCCACACCAAGTCTAGCGTCAATTCTGCCCAAAATTTAGGGTTTTCAAGAACAAGGCAGGTTTCGTATTTTGATCACAAATCACTCAATTCAACTCCGAATTGAGCATGGTTGGTGGCGTTGGAAAATGGATTTATAAAAATGTAATTTCACAGAAGAAATCATTTTGAAATTTAGCACACAACTATCTCAAATTCGAGCCTCAAGTTGTAGCTTCTGAACTTCGTTCCAGGAAAACAGAGAAACAGGACAGTCATCTTTAAACGGTTGGTACGGAATACTCAGGTGGAATTAGGGGTTGCATTTTATACTGTTGAAAATCTGGGAATGTCTAGTTTTAAATACCACTGACGGCACTTGATTTTGACATCAGGAGCACAAAGTTATGGCCGAAACAAGAAGGCTGTCTGAGCATTACGGGAAAATTTTCCAGGTTTGCTAGCTGTGCGAGATTAATCCATTTGACCAACCAAACCTCAATATTTTTTGATGAAACTTTATACACTATGTATAAAACATATAAAAATCATATACAAGCCATTAAAACCACAAAATGCTGCAAAAAGAGGCACGATCATAACAGGGGCAGAATTGAAAACTTTACATCCATGCACACCTTGAAGTTTATACTGGCTATGCACTATTAATCTACCAATTTGAGCACTAAAAAAACATTAAATCCATCATCAAGCATCACATCAGCCATCAATCCAAGAGTGGAAGTTCATAGAGCCCACATTCAACATTTTCCAACAATAACAAGCCACCCACATGAATATCTAAGCTCATAAGTGTAAATCAACTTCCATAGGCTAAGAATTTGAGGATTGATCGTCACTTACTTGTATTGGTGAACAAGACAGAATTTTTGGCCCCGTCTTGCTTCAAAATGAACTGTGAAAAGCTCCTCCTTTTTAGTTAAATACAATCCCCAAGTGTTCAACTAGGTGTAGTTCAATTTTGGTTTGATTTGGTTGAGATTTGGTGCAAGAATTTGGAGTAGAAGGTGATGGAGCAAGGCTGGTTCTTTCTTTCCCTTACTGTTCGGTTGTGTTGGGGTGAGAAATGGAGAGTGTTTGCTGATGGTAAGGCTTCCGTGAGAAGCTTAACAATTGTGGGTTTCAAGTGTACAAAAGTCAACTCTCCAATAGTGCGCATACGCGCGCGTTTTGTGCTCGATTCCTCTCGAGTTTATTTCACTAGTGCACTAAACCTTTAATGCACTCATATTGATATTAATATTATTCACTCTTAATTGTCCCAAAATAAGGGTCTAAATTCCCTCAATTAAATCGCGCGTGTAAAAACGCATATCTCCAAAATTAAGCGCAATAAAGCAAAACCTCCAAGAATTTCTTATAACGATAGTACTAATAACTATCACTTGAGTATTTAAACATAAAATACCTATCCTAAGTCCATCCTACAAGTCTCTAATTTTCCAAGTTTATTGTATTCTCGAATCGATTATTGACTCCAATCGCATATTCACTATTTTCAATTAACGAGTTTCCAAAAATTAAATTTTGAAACGAGTCACTTTAAAAATATAACGAAACTATAATTCCATGTAATTAGGTCTAAAGGGGTTAAAAAATAATATTCGGATTAAATGGGCAGTTAAATATTTAATTAAGCTCGGAATAGGAATTTAAAATAATAAATTTTTGCGAGTCCTCACAGGAGTCTAGTATTAATTCCTTAATGAACCTTTCTTAATCTACCATTGATCATTCTTAACTCTCTAATATTAATACGCTCCCGATTCAAGTATAGCCTCGAAAGACGTGCACTCGTTGTTCCGAACTAAACAAATTTTCGAAAAGTGAATTTTCCAACAAAACGCCTTAAAATTTAAAAGATGCGTTGTTCCATATAAATGGATTTTCAAATGGTCGAAATAAATAATTCGGAGAAATGAGTAAATAAATATTTAAGTAAACTTGTAATATTTGATAAATAAGAAAATTTTCGGGTCCTCACACCACCACTGTTTACTGTTCATTTGTAGTACCAAAGGGCTCCCTATTACTGTTTCACTGTTACTAGATCTATTTGAGCATTGAACGTTTGAGTACCATGATCTCCCTAGCTCACAAGAGCAATAAAAGTACATTTGATTAATGAATCATGACATCATTGAAATGAACTGTTGAGAAACTGATTTGATTACTGATTTTACTGGTTACTCGCTGAGCTTCTAGCTCACCCCAAAACTATTTTATTCCCCTCCATAGAGCTCGAAGTGAAGGAAGTATTTGTATTAAAGTTCTCCATGTGAATGGTTGGATGATCTACTGTACCGTTGGAGCTCTAGTTTTAATTTGCGTAGTATTTGAGATTGTACTTGTACTTATGTGAGAATTGAGGACCTTTGTCGTATGCTGGAAATTAGTATTGCATGTATCTCTTGAGGTTTTAGTTTGTAGTACATGTAAATTGTGGAACATTTGATGTATATTTGGGATTTATCTTGTAATTTATTTAAGAACTGTAGTGAACGACTGAGTCCCGGCGAGAGCTAGGAAGGCGGCCTGTGAAACCCTTTGGTTCGCCTTAGGGGGAGGTGGGGTTGTTACATTTCCAATAATTGCTAAATAGATTTTCGATGGACGAATGTATACTTTATCGCACTCGACCCATGCAAAAGTAAATTTTTAATGATTGAATGCTACTTGTGCATAAATATAAGTCTTTTGGCTGAACTGGGCCTTTGCCCTTTGTTGTTAGTCGACTCGAGCCAGAAGTGAACTCGGTCGAGTGGCTGGTGACACTGGGACAATGTTTGGTATACTCGAATATTACCATGAAATCTAGTGAAGAACTGGCCAGTGAATTCAATGTAATAAAAATAAATGAATGAATGACGTGAACACGGAAGGAGTTTTCACTTGCAAATGTTTTCTAATGTCAGAGGGATAAGGAAAATGGTTGGTGAATTAATGAATGAATGGCTCCAAGTGAGCACATATCCTTTCAATGAATGAATGATTGATTCTTGAATGACTGCTTATTACTGAGCCAAGTGTGCAAAGTGCTAAATGTAAATGTTTCCATATATGCCTGCTTGATTGCTTATTTGGGAACCTCACTGAGCTTTTAGATCATTTCATTAGCATGTTTTCCTTACAGAGGTGGAGCCCGCAGCAAGTAGGTGTGAACTAGTGTATATAATCTCTTGTACTTGTACTTTTGTAGGTGAGATGTATTTGGAATCTTTAGAATGTAATCCTATATTTTACTTTTGGATTGTAAATTAAGTTTGAATTGTTGGTTGGAAATGGAACATTTATGTTAATTTTGAGGCTTGAAAGGCTATTTCAAGAACGTTAGTGAGTAAGTCCTAACGAGAGTTGGGCAAGCAGTCTGCCAAACCCTTGAGTATGCCCTGGGGAAAGTGGGGTTGTCACAATGCTTCAGGTGGTTGATAATAAAATTGTGGAAAACAAATTGGGTGGCCTTTTTGCAACTGAGAAATGATATGGCCCATTTTCTTTGTTTTCAGAAATGGTTTGTTTGACACATAAATCCGTACCCATGTGCACACTCATGTTAATGACTAATGTACATAATCATGTCTTTTTCCAAATATATGACTACATCTCAACTGTTACTCCATAAGGGTAATCAAGGTGTTTGCTGTTAAAGGAAAATAGTAGTTATTCTATAGGATGGTACTTTGGAGACCAAGTCGATAAGTTGTTCGTTTACTTCAATTATTGAATCAGTAACCTTCTCAATCCATCTTTCTTATTAATGCAACTCTAATTTGTTGCATTATCCTATTCACGTCTACCTACTAAATGACATTCGAAGTTATATTCCTTATCCCATTGTAGATGTTATATTTGCCTTGTTGAGTAAGCGGAAGATAACACTAAATGAATATTGTCTTGTCTTCATGCTTTGCACAATGTTGCCCTTATCTTGAAAACGTTGTGTTTATGAATTCTTTTGGCTTTCCATTGTTAACATACAATCAAAGTGAAAATATTTATGCCACACTTATATGCTTCAGTAGAACTAAAGCTCTAAACTGAACTAAAAGCACCCAATATTTCAAATATTGAGAGATTGAGCAATAGAGAGTTATTGCGCGACACCTTATATCTGGATATTTCCAATCCAAGCAAGACTCAAATTTTGCCACTAAGGTTATTTTGAGGATTGTGTTCAAAAGTGGAAAAATCATATTGGAAGCTGTTAAAATCTCTCACACATATTTTGGACATCAATTCAATTATTTCTTCTTTATTTACGTGCATTCTATTCAGTTTTGCTTCAAATTTAACACATCTTATTTTTTGTAAATTGGAAAATGAATATTGAGTTATTTAGTGATTATCTTGTTCGCATTTTCAAGGGATACACATTGTTAATTTTCTTCTTTTTTTAATAGAAATTGGCTACAAGATTCAGAGTAGGGCATAAACTCTTTCATTTTTAGTTTTTGTGATTGACACTTTGATGCCACATATTGGGAAGCATTGGGTAACCCTTTCTAGACTGTGTCCTCTACTTTAGGAAGAGTCACAGGAGTAGCGCAGGAACTTGAGGAAGGGGATTGCAATCTTTTAGTTCAAAGGCAAGACTAGTGTTGCAATCCTTGATATTAGTTGTGGATTTTATTTTGTGGGATAATCAAAACTATATTGGCATTTCTAAAAAGTAGTAGGTCGACATTTGTCAACAAATCTGCAGTTCAGGATCAAAATAGTAGTGACATTGCCTTTTGTAGACTTGGCAGTGTTGCAAATGCATCAAACAATGCTCATTACTTTGTTTCACTACAATCATTGGACAGCAGATATCATAATGGACTTCTTCCAAGTTGGACCTCAAAGATTGCTAGGTTAATCAATTTTTTATATAGAAATTTGAAGAGCATAAAACTCATGAATATTAGAACACTTTTCCCTCAAGAATGTACATTTAACATGCATGCTATTCACTATTTCTTCGATATAAAGACCATTTAGCATTATTTTTTTAAAACTAGTTCTTTTCAACATTTTCTTTAATGTTACACTTGTATTTGGTAAATTGATGTTTTAATTAGATAATGTATTATGCATTTAGGTGTGATAATGCATTATGCATTTAGGCTTGATAGTACTTACAAATGTTACTAAATTTGTTGTTCTGTACAAATTTGGGCACCCCATGCAGTAGGACTTCTTAACTAGTATATCCATACATGATAATTTTCTTTACAAATAAAAGAACTTAAATGCAAAAAAATGCATTGTATGTTACTAAATCTGTTGTTTTTCACAAATTTGGACACCCCAGGTAGTGCGTGAGACTTCATAACTAATATATGAATATATGAACAATTTTCTTTATGTGAGAACCCGTAAAACCCTAATATTTTTCCTAGGGTTTATTTCCCCTTAATTGCATGTTTTCTGCATTTTCTGGCTTGGAAATATTTTCTTAGTGAATTTTATGAGCAATTATAGTTTTAAAATGATTTTTCTAGCATTGGAGAAATTTTAGGAAGTTAAGAGTAAATAGTGGACGTGGGACCCACTAGTGCGAAAAGTTCGGAAAAATTCGGCCAATTAGGTTAAATTCCGGGTACTGTGTAAAATTTATCGGGTGTTAAGAGATAAGTAGGGTGTGTGAAGTGATTGATGTGAGAGAGAAAAGAAAGATAAGAATGCATTTAATGAGGTGACAAGTGTCATCTTCTCATTGGTTGGACTTTAAGAAACACTATTCACTTTCTTGACTTTTTTGACCAAAGGATTAAATATCAAAAATTGCACAAAATTCATCATTTTTCTCCTCCTTATGGCCGGCCCTCTCTAAGCAAGAAGAAAGACAAAATTCTTCAACATTCTAGCAAACTTCTAGCTCAAATCAACTAAACCACTTGCTTAACTTAGTTTTCACTCCATAAAATTCTTCCTTCTAGTGCTAGTAAGTTGTTTGGTGAACTTTGTTTGAAGGACTAAGGTGCACAACATCTTCCTCTCTCTTGGTTTTTGGTAAGTGAAGCTTGAAACATCCTACTACACCTAATGATGCTTATGTTGTGCTTATTAGTGATAAGAGTGCTGAAATTTCTGGTTTTTATCTTGGTTTGAATTGATTTGGTGAAGTTTTCCATTTTATGATGATTTTTCTGGTTTAATTGGATTATGATGGTGTGGTTGTTTGTGATGATTGGCAATGGACTATAATGGCTCTAGTGGATGTGAAATGTGGATAAATGCAACCAATTTTGGATTTGGATGAAAAATGGAAAGTTAGGGTTCATAAAAATCCCAATTCTGTCCGGTTTTAGATCATAGGGTTAGAGGCCGAGTTAGACTTTGCTCAAAACATGAAAGTTGTAGGTATTGATGTGTTTGAGGTGCCTGTAAAAGTTCAGGTCATTTGGATTAGTGTAGAGTGAGATATGACGAAATTACTGTAGCTGTTCTGCTTTGATCAGAATGCGAAAACTGCGATAGTAATTGGCCATTTTGACTGGAATTGGTTTGGATTTTGGAGTTGGTGTCTTCTGATGAAATGTAGCTGGATGTCTTAGCTAACTTATGCCTTTGGAATTTAGGCATTTGGACTTGTATGGACTGAGATATACCGATTACAGTTTTCTGTGTTTTGCAAACCTGTTTTGGTAATTCTGGTACAGTATTTGGCATTTTTTGACCTAGTTAAGCTAGGAACTGGACTGAGTGACCTTCTACATTGTTGTAGCCCTGATTCATAGTTTCGAAACGGTGGGTCTTACACCCCCATCCGATAACCGTAGTGAAATTGACGCCATTACCGCATAATGAGTGCAAAACAGTTTTTCAAGTCGGGGCCAAGACTAATGCTCTTTTAAATTTCTGATTTGCTATCATGTTCATTTATGCATATAAAACCCTATTGGGGTTGTGTTTAGCATTGTTTGGTGACTCGTTCTTGAGTCTTATTGTATGTGTTACATGTTTTAGGGCGTGACGGTAGCTCACGACGTCTTGGTGACCACGGTGTATGAAACACCACTTTCTTGCTTGTGAGTATACTACTCACTTAATTGTTACCATGTGGCTTTGTTATATATGAATTTGAAGCCTTGAAGGCTTACTTGGCTATTGGAATTGATAGAGGTGAGGGTGTACTTGATCGCCCTCACCCCCTTGTGATTTCATTCATGACTGTCTACTGTTATACTGAAATACTGCACTGGCTATATGAGTTATTGAATTGCAATCCTGGAAAACTGATTTGGTGTTGTTTGGACAATGTCCAACGACCTCACTGTATTACTGAGCTCAACCTCGTTTGGTGGTCATTTGGATCGAGCCGGCAAGGGCTTGGTCGTGATACGTGACATACCACGGGGACTGTACTGAGGAACCTTGTAGTAATGAGACTCTCGGTTCCGGTATACTCGAGTATTACCAAAAGCTACTGAATTGGAGTGCGGGCCCGGTTGGGGTATGTTTGGTGGAAGGAATGGAGTGAAGTGAGGTCTACGGTCGGGTATTCTTAAACATTGACGGAGGGTCAATGAGATTGGATCAAGAAAGTAAACGTGGAAATGGGCTCTTGAGAGCCGTCCGTATCCTTTCACTGGTTTGATTTACTTCTTATTTGCATACTTGAACTGAACGGTTATGCTTATGTGATCTTAGCTGCTATGGTGGTTGTATTCTCACTGGGCATATAGCTCACCCCGTTTCTTTTGTTTTCCTTACAGGAATGTGCCCCTTTTGGAATGAATTTTGTTAAATGGTTGCCGAATGAACTAGATGAATGCTTCTTTTGTGTTGTATATAAAATGGGACCCTAAATGTATCATTAGGGCCGTTTTCACTTTTGTTTTGGCAACCCACATATGTAGTGACTTTTGTATCACTTTTAAATGCCATTGTGGCTTGTAAATGGTTAATGTTATGTTGTATATGTATTTCAATGTTTGGTTGGGTTTCGGACAGGTCGGTTACTATTCATGGCCGACTCTGGATTTCATTTTTTTATTTTGGGTTATTTTGCCCTTTTGCCTTGTTTGCGCGCATTATAAGTTTCAAAACGTGATAGATCGCTTTATACTGCACCGTTAGTCCTGGCGAGAGCTGGGCAGGCAGTCCGCTAACCCCTTTGGTTCGCCTTAGGGGAAAGTGGGGCTGTCACAGGTGGTATCAGAGCTTAGGCTTCAGATCTCTGTTGTGTATCCTAAGTTTGAAGTTTAGGATGCCTAACTGTGAGATTAATTTGAATATTATGTGAACGAGGAGCTATTGTATCCTAGTGGGACAAAGAAATTGATTGTTTGAAAATTCCTTATTTGGGACTTGTAGAAAAAAATTGAGGAATTAGATTACTAGTGAAAGATTGGACGAATTTGAATTCTATTATGTTTGTAAGTGTGGAAGGAATTGAGGTGATTCCTAGTACTGGCCATGGCCTTGGATAAAAGGTGAGATGTGATAGTCAAGTTTTATGTGTAATGATTTTGAACTGAGATAAAAGGTACCAAAGGAGTAAAATGCATTTTCCGCCCACATACCTTCTAAAGAAATTATGCTTTGGAATTTTAAAGAAAAACTAGGAGGTACTAGTTTTATTTGCAAGCGATGATTGGAAATAAGATATATACGTTTTAAGTATGTGTAATTTGCCTATTTTATTCAAAATGTGAATTTGACTTGAAGTTCAAAGTTGAAAATTTGTGAATAACTGATGAGTTGTTGAATTTTGTATATGATGGGTGGTTAAGGTTAAAAGTTTATAAACTAAGTTTTCCCCTTGATTGTATCTTTTCGCACTTGAATTTTTCTATGCTTTACATGAAAACAAATATATCTTGAGTTTTCGAAAGGATGGTGAGCTATTGTAATTATAATGAAAATCCTGAACTTGATAAGTTTCGGATTACTTTATATACTTTACTTATGGTTTCAAATTCTTGACTTTCTAGAAGGGTAAGCTTATCTTTAAGTGTACGGACTGAGGGACTTTGAGATATAGAATGATTGTATTCAAGAGTACGAAGTTAGTGAGCCTATTTGACTTTGTTTCCATTTGACATGTAAGTTAGCAAGTTGTATTTGTTTCTTGGATTTGAACTTGGAGCTTGAAACTTTAATTACAAAACCCTAAGACTGGGTGATTTTGGAGATGATGGTGTTCTGACTGGTGGCTTGTTTATTAAAGATTTTGAACTTCGAATGGATAATCTTGGTTCCAGCTTGTGTTATGGATTGATTGGATTTTTGGTTTAGCCACAGCCCTAGGAAGGGTGGTGCACGTTGTGAGGCCTTTCGTATCCTGCTTGTATATATTACTATATTTTGTGGCACTTAATTGCCTATATGCAATATATAACGTATTGGCCTTATTTTGTGACTTTTAATCCGTGCTATAATTTTTGATACCTGTAAAGAATCATGTCCTGCTTATAAACATTTGTGGACTTTGTATATGCATTAAGCTCTTTATGCCTAATGATGCTTTTCCTATGTTTTTCCTGTGCTTATAGACTTCTATTAAGTAGAGCAGCAGGAATGAGAAAAGGGGACCGTGGCCGAGGGCTTAGACAATCCTGTACTTGTGAGACAAATTGATGGACAGTTTCATATAATTTAATGGGTCCCCAGTGCTGAATATGAATTGAGAATAAACCAGAAGGTTAGATTTACCAAGGGATAATGGTTTAACCTAGTCGGGACCTTGGTAAGATTTTCTTGTGCGCAACATATATTACGATTGGTTCTGTGACCATATTTCTATCTTAGGAAGTTTGAACTCCGAAAGTATTTCGTTGGTTTGGTGAGAAACCTTGAACTACCTGAAATCGATTAGACTGAGCTTACTTGAGATTTGAACCTGCTTAGGCTAGTGTGGCCTTACATACCTAATGTGGACTTGAATTTGTGACTGCTTAAAAATGTGAATTGCTGGACAGAGGCTAGACCAGTGTGTTCTTACTCGTACTCATGATCCTTGAAGTTGAACTTGAACTTGCACTTGAACTTGAACTTATGCTCTTATTCGTGCTCATGCACCGTGAACCTGAAGTATTTGGCTCTGCTTTGACCCTACTCTTGAACTTATTCGTACTGGTGTGATTGTAAACCGGCTACTACTCTTCGGTGACGGTTGAACTGAACCTCTCTGGCGAGGCATGCCTGTTGTGTTGTCCAGCACCGCCTGGGACAAGTACTTGAACTGAGGCTGTTGGTGAAGTATAGCCGTTGAGCTAGCCTGTTGTGTTGTCCAGCACCACCAGGGCCGACTTACTGAACTGAAATTCTTGGTGAAGCGTAGCCGTTGTGCTAGCTTGTTGTGTTGTCCAGCACCACCAATGATGAATTTTCGATCTAAAGCTTTGCTATATCCTGAATTTCTTTCAAATACCTGGGACTTTACGTCCGACTTCAAGCCTTTTGCCTGTTTTATCTGGTTACGCGTTTAACTCCCTATTGGATCATGACTATTTGATAAGTTGGATTGGCATGATATTTAGTACTTGAATATGATAAGTGATTATTTGATAAGCCATGCTTTACTGGATCATGGAAATACGATAAATGAGATTAGAATGATTCTTAGTATTTGACTGACTTTGAGGAAACTTATGGAACCGGGTGAATACAAGTTGGATTAGATTGAATTCTAATGCTTGATTGGTTTCTGAGCGATATCTTGACCGGATGTATATGCGTTGAAATTTCGAGGACGAAATTCTTTTAAGGGGGAGAGAGTGTGAGAACCCGTAAAACCCTAATATTTTTCCTAGGGTTTATTTCCCCTTAATTGCAACGAAATTCTTTTAAGGGGGAGAGAGTGTGAGAACCCGTAAAACCCTAATATTTTTCCTAGGGTTTATTTCCCCTTAATTGCATGTTTTCTGCATTTTCTGGCTTGGAAATATTTTCTTAGTGAATTTTATGAGCAATTATAGTTTTAAGATGATTTTTCTAGCATTGGAGAAATTTTAGGAAGTTAAGAGTAAATAGTGGACGTGGGACCCACTAGTGCGAAAAGTTCGGAAAAATTCGGCCAATTACGTTAAATTCCGGGTACTGTGTAAAATTTATCGGGTGTTAAGAGATAAGTAGGGTGTGTGAAGTGATTGATGTGAGAGAGAAAAGAAAGATAAGAATGCATTTAATGAGGTGACAAGTGTCATCTTCTCATTGGTTGGACTTTAAGAAACACTATTCACTTTCTTGACTTTTTTGACCAAAGGATTAAATATCAAAAATTGCACAAAATTCATCATTTTTCTCCTCCTTATGGCCGGCCCTCTCTAAGCAAGAAGAAAGACAAAACTCTTCAACATTCTAGCAAACTTCTAGCTCAAATCAACTAAACCACTTGCTTAACTTAGTTTTCACTCCATAAAATTCTTCCTTCTAGTGCTAGTAAGTTGTTTGGTGAACTTTGTTTGAAGGACTAAGGTGCACAACATCTTCCTCTCTCTTGGTTTTTGGTAAGTGAAGCTTGAAACATCCTACTACACCTAATGATGCTTATGTTGTGCTTATTAGTGATAAGAGTGCTGAAATTTCTGGTTTTTATCTTGGTTTGAATTGATTTGGTGAAGTTTTCCATTTTATGATGATTTTTCTAGTTTAATTGGATTATGATGGTGTGGTTGTTTGTGATGATTGGCAATGGACTATAATGGCTCTAGTGGATGTGAAATGTGGATAAATGCAACCAATTTTGGATTTGGATGAAAAATGGAAAGTTAGGGTTCATAAAAATCCCAATTCTGTCCGGTTTTAGATCATAGGGTTAGAGGCCGAGTTAGACTTTGCTCAAAACATGAAAGTTGTAGGTATTGATGTGTTTGAGGTGCCTGTAAAAGTTCAGGTCATTTGGATTAGTGTAGAGTGAGATATGACGAAATTACTGTAGCTGTTCTGCTTTGATCAGAATGCGAAAACTGCGATAGTAATTGGCCATTTTGACTGGAATTGGTTTGGATTTTGGAGTTGGTGTCTTCTGATGAAATGTAGCTGGATGTCTTAGCTAACTTATGCCTTTGGAATTTAGGCATTTGGACTTGTATGGACTGAGATATACCGATTACAGTTTTCTGTGTTTTGCAAACCTGTTTTGGTAATTCTGGTACAGTATTTGGCATTTTTTGACCTAGTTAAGCTAGGAACTGGACTGAGTGACCTTCTACATTGTTGTAGCCCTGATTCATAGTTTCGAAACGGTGGGTCTTACACCCCCATCCGATAACCGTAGTGAAATTGACGCCATTACCGCATAATGAGTGCAAAACAGTTTTTCAAGTCGGGGCCAAGACTAATGCTCTTTTAAATTTCTGATTTGCTATCATGTTCATTTATGCATATAAAACCCTATTGGGGTTGTGTTTAGCATTGTTTGGTGACTCGTTCTTGAGTCTTATTGTATGTGTTACATGTTTTAGGGCGTGACGGTAGCTCACGACGTCTTGGTGACCACGGTGTATGAAACACCACTTTCTTGCTTGTGAGTATACTACTCACTTAATTGTTACCATGTGGCTTTGTTATATATGAATTTGAAGCCTTGAAGGCTTACTTGGCTATTGGAATTGATAGAGGTGAGGGTGTACTTGATCGCCCTCACCCCCTTGTGATTTCATTCATGACTGTCTACTGTTATACTGAAATACTGCACTGGCTATATGAGTTATTGAATTGCAATCCTGGAAAACTGATTTGGTGTTGTTTGGACAATGTCCAACGACCTCACTGTATTACTGAGCTCAACCTCGTTTGGTGGTCATTTGGATCGAGCCGGCAAGGGCTTGGTCGTGATACGTGACATACCACGGGGACTGTACTGAGGAACCTTGTAGTAATGAGACTCTCGGTTCCGGTATACTCGAGTATTACCAAAAGCTACTGAATTGGAGTGCGGGCCCGGTTGGGGTATGTTTGGTGGAAGGAATGGAGTGAAGTGAGGTCTACGGTCGGGTATTCTTAAACATTGACGGAGGGTCAATGAGATTGGATCAAGAAAGTAAACGTGGAAATGGGCTCTTGAGAGCCGTCCGTATCCTTTCACTGGTTTGATTTACTTCTTATTTGCATACTTGAACTGAACGGTTATGCTTATGTGATCTTAGCTGCTATGGTGGTTGTATTCTCACTGGGCATATAGCTCACCCCGTTTCTTTTGTTTTCCTTACAGGAATGTGCCCCTTTTGGAATGAATTTTGTTAAATGGTTGCCGAATGAACTAGATGAATGCTTCTTTTGTGTTGTATATAAAATGGGACCCTAAATGTATCATTAGGGCCGTTTTCACTTTTGTTTTGGCAACCCACATATGTAGTGACTTTTGTATCACTTTTAAATGCCATTGTGGCTTGTAAATGGTTAATGTTATGTTGTATATGTATTTCAATGTTTGGTTGGGTTTCGGACAGGTCGGTTACTATTCATGGCCGACTCTGGATTTCATTTTTTTATTTTGGGTTATTTTGCCCTTTTGCCTTGTTTGCGCGCATTATAAGTTTCAAAACGTGATAGATCGCTTTATACTGCACCGTTAGTCCTGGCGAGAGCTGGGCAGGCAGTCCGCTAACCCCTTTGGTTCGCCTTAGGGGAAAGTGGGGCTGTCACAGGTGGTATCAGAGCTTAGGCTTCAGATCTCTGTTGTGTATCCTAAGTTTGAAGTTTAGGATGCCTAACTGTGAGATTAATTTGAATATTATGTGAACGAGGAGCTATTGTATCCTAGTGGGACAAAGAAATTGATTGTTTGAAAATTCCTTATTTGGGACTTGTAGAAAAAAATTGAGGAATTAGATTACTAGTGAAAGATTGGACGAATTTGAATTCTATTATGTTTGTAAGTGTGGAAGGAATTGAGGTGATTCCTAGTACTGGCCATGGCCTTGGATAAAAGGTGAGATGTGATAGTCAAGTTTTATGTGTAATGATTTTGAACTGAGATAAAAGGTACCAAAGGAGTAAAATGCATTTTCCGCCCACATACCTTCTAAAGAAATTATGCTTTGGAATTTTAAAGAAAAACTAGGAGGTACTAGTTTTATTTGCAAGCGATGATTGGAAATAAGATATATACGTTTTAAGTATGTGTAATTTGCCTATTTTATTCAAAATGTGAATTTGACTTGAAGTTCAAAGTTGAAAATTTGTGAATAACTGATGAGTTGTTGAATTTTGTATATGATGGGTGGTTAAGGTTAAAAGTTTATAAACTAAGTTTTCCCCTTGATTGTATCTTTTCGCACTTGAATTTTTCTATGCTTTACATGAAAACAAATATATCTTGAGTTTTCGAAAGGATGGTGAGCTATTGTAATTATAATGAAAATCCTGAACTTGATAAGTTTCGGATTACTTTATATACTTTACTTATGGTTTCAAATTCTTGACTTTCTAGAAGGGTAAGCTTATCTTTAAGTGTACGGACTGAGGGACTTTGAGATATAGAATGATTGTATTCAAGAGTACGAAGTTAGTGAGCCTATTTGACTTTGTTTCCATTTGACATGTAAGTTAGCAAGTTGTATTTGTTTCTTGGATTTGAACTTGGAGCTTGAAACTTTAATTACAAAACCCTAAGACTGGGTGATTTTGGAGATGATGGTGTTCTGACTGGTGGCTTGTTTATTAAAGATTTTGAACTTCGAATGGATAATCTTGGTTCCAGCTTGTGTTATGGATTGATTGGATTTTTGGTTTAGCCACAGCCCTAGGAAGGGTGGTGCACGTTGTGAGGCCTTTCGTATCCTGCTTGTATATATTACTATATTTTGTGGCACTTAATTGCCTATATGCAATATATAACGTATTGGCCTTATTTTGTGACTTTTAATCCGTGCTATAATTTTTGATACCTGTAAAGAATCATGTCCTGCTTATAAACATTTGTGGACTTTGTATATGCATTAAGCTCTTTATGCCTAATGATGCTTTTCCTATGTTTTTCCTGTGCTTATAGACTTCTATTAAGTAGAGCAGCAGGAATGAGAAAAGGGGACCGTGGCCGAGGGCTTAGACAATCCTGTACTTGTGAGACAAATTGATGGACAGTTTCATATAATTTAATGGGTCCCCAGTGCTGAATATGAATTGAGAATAAACCAGAAGGTTAGATTTACCAAGGGATAATGGTTTAACCTAGTCGGGACCTTGGTAAGATTTTCTTGTGCGCAACATATATTACGATTGGTTCTGTGACCATATTTCTATCTTAGGAAGTTTGAACTCCGAAAGTATTTCGTTGGTTTGGTGAGAAACCTTGAACTACCTGAAATCGATTAGACTGAGCTTACTTGAGATTTGAACCTGCTTAGGCTAGTGTGGCCTTACATACCTAATGTGGACTTGAATTTGTGACTGCTTAAAAATGTGAATTGCTGGACAGAGGCTAGACCAGTGTGTTCTTACTCGTACTCATGATCCTTGAAGTTGAACTTGAACTTGCACTTGAACTTGAACTTATGCTCTTATTCGTGCTCATGCACCGTGAACCTGAAGTATTTGGCTCTGCTTTGACCCTACTCTTGAACTTATTCGTACTGGTGTGATTGTAAACCGGCTACTACTCTTCGGTGACGGTTGAACTGAACCTCTCTGGCGAGGCATGCCTGTTGTGTTGTCCAGCACCGCCTGGGACAAGTACTTGAACTGAGGCTGTTGGTGAAGTATAGCCGTTGAGCTAGCCTGTTGTGTTGTCCAGCACCACCAGGGCCGACTTACTGAACTGAAATTCTTGGTGAAGCGTAGCCGTTGTGCTAGCTTGTTGTGTTGTCCAGCACCACCAATGATGAATTTTCGATCTAAAGCTTTGCTATATCCTGAATTTCTTTCAAATACCTGGGACTTTACGTCCGACTTCAAGCCTTTTGCCTGTTTTATCTGGTTACGCGTTTAACTCCCTATTGGATCATGACTATTTGATAAGTTGGATTGGCATGATATTTAGTACTTGAATATGATAAGTGATTATTTGATAAGCCATGCTTTACTGGATCATGGAAATACGATAAATGAGATTAGAATGATTCTTAGTATTTGACTGACTTTGAGGAAACTTATGGAACCGGGTGAATACAAGTTGGATTAGATTGAATTCTAATGCTTGATTGGTTTCTGAGCGATATCTTGACCGGATGTATATGCGTTGAAATTTCGAGGACGAAATTCTTTTAAGGGGGAGAGAGTGTGAGAACCCGTAAAACCCTAATATTTTTCCTAGGGTTTATTTCCCCTTAATTGCAACGAAATTCTTTTAAGGGGGAGAGAGTGTGAGAACCCGTAAAACCCTAATATTTTTCCTAGGGTTTATTTCCCCTTAATTGCATGTTTTCTGCATTTTCTGGCTTGGAAATATTTTCTTAGTGAATTTTATGAGCAATTATAGTTTTAAGATGATTTTTCTAGCATTGGAGAAATTTTAGGAAGTTAAGAGTAAATAGTGGACGTGGGACCCACTAGTGCGAAAAGTTCGGAAAAATTCGGCCAATTACGTTAAATTCCGGGTACTGTGTAAAATTTATCGGGTGTTAAGAGATAAGTAGGGTGTGTGAAGTGATTGATGTGAGAGAGAAAAGAAAGATAAGAATGCATTTAATGAGGTGACAAGTGTCATCTTCTCATTGGTTGGACTTTAAGAAACACTATTCACTTTCTTGACTTTTTTGACCAAAGGATTAAATATCAAAAATTGCACAAAATTCATCATTTTTCTCCTCCTTATGGCCGGCCCTCTCTAAGCAAGAAGAAAGACAAAACTCTTCAACATTCTAGCAAACTTCTAGCTCAAATCAACTAAACCACTTGCTTAACTTAGTTTTCACTCCATAAAATTCTTCCTTCTAGTGCTAGTAAGTTGTTTGGTGAACTTTGTTTGAAGGACTAAGGTGCACAACATCTTCCTCTCTCTTGGTTTTTGGTAAGTGAAGCTTGAAACATCCTACTACACCTAATGATGCTTATGTTGTGCTTATTAGTGATAAGAGTGCTGAAATTTCTGGTTTTTATCTTGGTTTGAATTGATTTGGTGAAGTTTTCCATTTTATGATGATTTTTCTAGTTTAATTGGATTATGATGGTGTGGTTGTTTGTGATGATTGGCAATGGACTATAATGGCTCTAGTGGATGTGAAATGTGGATAAATGCAACCAATTTTGGATTTGGATGAAAAATGGAAAGTTAGGGTTCATAAAAATCCCAATTCTGTCCGGTTTTAGATCATAGGGTTAGAGGCCGAGTTAGACTTTGCTCAAAACATGAAAGTTGTAGGTATTGATGTGTTTGAGGTGCCTGTAAAAGTTCAGGTCATTTGGATTAGTGTAGAGTGAGATATGACGAAATTACTGTAGCTGTTCTGCTTTGATCAGAATGCGAAAACTGCGATAGTAATTGGCCATTTTGACTGGAATTGGTTTGGATTTTGGAGTTGGTGTCTTCTGATGAAATGTAGCTGGATGTCTTAGCTAACTTATGCCTTTGGAATTTAGGCATTTGGACTTGTATGGACTGAGATATACCGATTACAGTTTTCTGTGTTTTGCAAACCTGTTTTGGTAATTCTGGTACAGTATTTGGCATTTTTTGACCTAGTTAAGCTAGGAACTGGACTGAGTGACCTTCTACATTGTTGTAGCCCTGATTCATAGTTTCGAAACGGTGGGTCTTACACCCCCATCCGATAACCGTAGTGAAATTGACGCCATTACCGCATAATGAGTGCAAAACAGTTTTTCAAGTCGGGGCCAAGACTAATGCTCTTTTAAATTTCTGATTTGCTATCATGTTCATTTATGCATATAAAACCCTATTGGGGTTGTGTTTAGCATTGTTTGGTGACTCGTTCTCGAGTCTTATTGTATGTGTTACATGTTTTAGGGCGTGACGGTAGCTCACGACGTCTTGGTGACCACGGTGTATGAAACACCACTTTCTTGCTTGTGAGTATACTACTCACTTAATTGTTACCATGTGGCTTTGTTATATATGAATTTGAAGCCTTGAAGGCTTACTTGGCTATTGGAATTGATAGAGGTGAGGGTGTACTTGATCGCCCTCACCCCCTTGTGATTTCATTCATGACTGTCTACTGTTATACTGAAATACTGCACTGGCTATATGAGTTATTGAATTGCAATCCTGGAAAACTGATTTGGTGTTGTTTGGACAATGTCCAACAACCTCACTGTATTACTGAGCTCAACCTCGTTTGGTGGTCATTTGGATCGAGCCGGCAAGGGCTTGGTCGTGATACGTGACATACCACGGGGACTGTACTGAGGAACCTTGTAGTAATGAGACTCTCGGTTCCGGTATACTCGAGTATTACCAAAAGCTACTGAATTGGAGTGCGGGCCCGGTTGGGGTATGTTTGGTGGAAGGAATGGAGTGAAGTGAGGTCTACGGTCGGGTATTCTTAAACATTGACGGAGGGTCAATGAGATTGGATCAAGAAAGTAAACGTGGAAATGGGCTCTTGAGAGCCGTCCGTATCCTTTCACTGGTTTGATTTACTTCTTATTTGCATACTTGAACTGAACGGTTATGCTTATGTGATCTTAGCTGCTATGGTGGTTGTATTCTCACTGGGCATATAGCTCACCCCGTTTCTTTTGTTTTCCTTACAGGAATGTGCCCCTTTTGGAATGAATTTTGTTAAATGGTTGCCGAATGAACTAGATGAATGCTTCTTTTGTGTTGTATATAAAATGGGACCCTAAATGTATCATTAGGGCCGTTTTCACTTTTGTTTTGGCAACCCACATATGTAGTGACTTTTGTATCACTTTTAAATGCCATTGTGGCTTCTAAATGGTTAATGTTATGTTGTATATGTATTTCAATGTTTGGTTGGGTTTCGGACAGGTCGGTTACTATTCATGGCCGACTCGTTAGTCCTGGCGAGAGCTGGGCAGGCAGTCCGCTAACCCCTTTGGTTCGCCTTAGGGGAAAGTGGGGCTGTCACACTTTACAAAATAAAAGAATTTTGTTTTTTCTTTTTTAACTAAAAAACCACTTTACAAAATAAAAGAATTTAAATGAAAAAAAATACATTGTAAAGATATAGATGCATATACCTAAACTCTAAATATATCTACCATGTAGTCACTATACTAAATGCCGTCAATATTGTTTCTTTCATTCAAGGCAAGAACTCTATATCATTGCTTTCTTTGTGCCCACTTAAGTCAAAATCTACAATCATCTAACTTATATTAATCTCTTTTAAATTATGAGACATATTAATTAAGCCACACATTAGTCTCTAAAAAAACTCGCTTGCATGTTCATTAGATCCAAAAGAAGGAAAGTAGTTTATGAGCAAATTATTCATTCATTTATAAAGAATACTCAATCTTTAGTAATAAATCATAATTTGGGCATAAGAAATTGGGTAAGGTTAAAAAGCTTGAACAAGTTAAAAAAAAAACTTGTACTATGTGAACTAATTAATAGAAAATGCATCGCAAGGCCTATAAAAAATCAACAACGATATGCAATACTTTAATTTCTTTCAACGCATGAATAGATGTAATGGATGTATAAGATAAATGGCGTTCAACTAAAATTTTTGCATCAATGACATGACTAATATAATATATCTACAAAACTCGAAGTATAATGGATAAGGAATCCCCATAACTAGATTAACAAATAAGTGAACTTAATATTGAATCCATATTTCTATACTTGACAATTATCCCAAAGAACAAAAATAACAAAATTGATCAGTTATGTCTATTAGATAAAGTTAGGTGGAAACTGCAAAAACTGCCCTTGTATCAAACATTTACTCTTCAAACACAATTACAAGTGATTGTCCATAGTATAATTCATCTTAAAAAACAAGAAGTAGACTAAAAAGCATGACTTTTATCAAGTTAATAAAACCACATCCTATGTCACACACTCCATTTACTTAACCTATGAAAACATCTATATCTCATCAAAGCATCCTGAGGTACCAATTGTATTAATCTCAATTGATATATAAAAAAATAACTGTTTCTTTTGGCATTTGGAGAGGCTACCCTTTTTTTAAAAAAGAAAAAACAAAGTCTTCTAAACAAAAGTTTACAATCCAAAGTACAAGTTCAAGACAAAAGTTAAAGCTATGAAAGTTCCCGACCACACTTAACAATCTATCCTTCAAAATTTTCAAAAGATTTTCATTGATGAGACTACTATTCCTTTTATTATTATTTTTTGTCAAAACAATAGTTTTATAACTGATATCAAAACTATATACAGTGCTTGGACAAATATCCAATGCATATAAATGTGCATATTAGTATAGAAGAGTTAGGTCAGATCACTCTTCATCTTGATAAATACCTAAACCATAAGTATAATAAGAATTTATACTATCTAATTGCATTGTTTTTAGTTATTACAGAGTAAAAAGAGCAACTTTGAGATCAACATGTTCAAGGAATGTATGTCTTCTAATATAGATGCACTTCTAGTTTCACTGAAGGTTCTTTTTTTTTTTTTAAACAATAGATTATCTTATTAAACGGAAAGAACCAAAGTTACAAGCGCCAATGCTCGAAAACACTACCCATCCCTCATAACCTGGCGGAGGGATGGCATTCCTAGCCTATCTAGAACTAAAGCTCCTCGCGCTAAACGGGGCAAATCCGAAGATGCCAAATATATATCATCACGGGCCAGCTGACAACCAGTATTTGCCAATATATCCGCGACCTGGTTCGCCTGACGGTAGCAGTGAAGAATCCGAGAAAAATGATGCGCCACCCCCATCAACTGCTGCACCTCCGTGTGAATGCCCCATGGGCAATGTACTAAGCGATTCAAGATACGAACTAAAACCAACGAGTCCAGTTCAACGTCCAAGGTATCGACGCCCCTCTGGAGACACAACTTGACCCCAAACAACAGGGCGCGGGCCTCAGCCTGCATGCTCGAAGCCAAACCGAAACTATAGGAAAAAGCCAGCACCATCCTTCCCCCCATCACGCAGCACCCCCTCCTCCACTCAAGCCAGGGTTACCCTTCGAACAACCGTCCGTGTTTGGCTTTAGACTTCCATGGAAAGGTCAGACCCATTTCACCAACCTATGTGTAACCGCCGGTTTCCATGTTGATATGGCCAAATGGAACTGGATCCACGACCACGACGGTACCCGGCAATCCAGAAACTGGATCCTGAACAACTGTAGCATCTCTGAGAATATCAATTGACATACCTGTGCCCCTACAATCCTCTTGCCCTCGTACTTCATACCGTTGCGAGCCTTCCAGAGATGCCAGCAAATCATCAAGGGGACAACCTGATGGACAAACCTCAAAAACTTATTCCATTGTCGTCCCTCCCACCAGGCTGCCATACATACGCGAAACGAAGACCCTGGCCAACCTACTCCAACCGGAGCCCCAAAGAACCTCCAGACATACTGTGCCAATACCCTATCACCAAAAAAATGCTCCGTCGTCTCAATCTCAAGAGATGGACAGCATGAACATCTGGAAGGTCCCTGAATCCCCAACTTCCATACGGAACAATCCAAGGGGAGGTGATCCCGCAACAGGCGCAAGAGAAAAAACGAAACCCTCAGCAGCACCCCTGGATGCCAAATGCGATTGAATAACGGCGAAGGCGTAGAATGATGCTGGACCAAGGAGAAAGCCGACTTGAGCGTAAAACGGCCCGATGGCTCCGGTCGCCAAACCATTAGATCAGGAAGCGACCCAACAGGTAGGTGCATTCGGCCAATCTCCGCCACTATATCTAGCGGTACCTATTGTGAAATCCTGCGGACGTCCCAGGACTCGCCTTGCACAAATTCTGCCACCTTGTGGTCCGACACGCTTTCCAATCGATCCGCCAGCCCCCCTGAACCTAGCCAATTGTCAAACAAAAAATTAGAGCTCCCAGACCAGATAATCCATCCAATGTGCCTCTCTGCCAAGGCTCGGACTTTCACCATCCTTCTCCACCCCTCTGAGCCCTTCTCAGAAAATACCAGATTGGGGTGCGCCATCCGGCAAAACTTTGCATGCATAAATGAGGCCCACAAGGACGACTTGGAACGAAAATTCCACCATAATTTGATGGAGAAGGCCCTGTGAATATTCTCTAATAGACGGAAACCAACCCCCCTTTCCTCAGGCCAAACACACAAATCTTTCCACTGAATCCAATGGTGTTTGGGACCTTCGTCAGTCGACCCCCAGAGGAAATTAGAAAAAATACCTTCCAACTCCTTGAAAACAGCTTTGGGGGGCGAAGCTGCCATCAACAAGTATGTCAGCATAGCAGAGAGGACATGTTTCAACAACACAATCCTCCCACCCTGAGACAACAACCTATTCTGCCAGGACAACACCCGTAGTGTGACGGCCTGACACAACCCTCCAAAAAAATCCTTCTTTCGCCGCCCACAATAAAGAGGGAAACCGAGGTACTTAATTGGGAACAGCTTATACGAGAACCCCGTTACCTTCTATATTCCCAATCTCTTGGACGAAGGGGTCGTCGGGTGCACCAAGAAACAACTCTTCCTCGCATTGATCCTTTGCTCGGAAACCGCCTCAAAATCAGTTAGTACCTGCTTCACTAGCCTGAAGGACTCCATCGAGGCACTGGAGAAGATCAACACATCATCAGCGTACCCCAAGTAAGACACTTGAGGACATCCCCTGGGGACACGAAACCCCTGAAACCCCCGGTGACTCTGCAACTTATTCAGCGACCTTGATAACACCTCAGCCCCAATGATAAATATTGCAGGAGACAAGGGGTCCCCTTGACGAAGCCCCCAGGTTGATTTGAAAAAACCATACGACAACCCATTCACAACCACTGAAAACCAGACATTTGATATTAACCTCCAAACCATATCTATCCACCGCTCTCCGAATCCAAACGCTCTGAGCACACTGATCAAAAAAGGCCACACAACCTGATCATAAGCTTTCATCATATCTAGCTTCAAAGCAACGTTACCTCCCCGTGTCGCCCGGCCAATTGAAGAGACCAATTCCTGAGCTAACATGTAATTATCGGAGATCAACCGACCCCGGACGAACCCACTTTGGTTCTCTGAAATTATCTTGGGGAGGACAGCAGCAAGACGATTGGCCAGAAGCTTAGAGATAATCTTGTTGACAAAATTACACAAGCTGATCGGATGGAACTCAGAAAAATCCTTAGGACGTGCAACCTTGGCCAGCAAAACTAGAGAAGTAGCAGTCACTCGCCTGGGCAACTCCTCCCCACAGAAAAATCTTTGTACAGCGCGATATACATCCTCCCCAATTATGTCCCAAGAGGAGGTGAAAAATTTTCCAGTAAAACCATCGGGCCCAGCAGCACTATCCCCGTCCATCTCAAAAATCACCTGCCGAACCTCTTCCATGGATGGAACTTCTTGTAAGACCACATTGTCTGCCCTCGAGAGTAAGCGCGGGATGAACCCAAGAGTCGCAAATGAGAAAGAATCCTCCTCCGTCGAGAATGATACGAACTCGACCCAACAAGAACCTGTCTTGAAGAACCGAATCGATCAGGCAGCGGAAGGATCTATCTTGATCAGGTTATGGATACAAAGATGGAAAAACCTTACGACCTTTCTCATCCCCGAGATTACGAACAATCTTGATATTATCTCAACCCACAAACTAACGGATTAGGAACCAAAGGTGTTGGTAGAATGGCGCCACAATTCAACGTGATCTTGAATTGATAAGCCAAAACTTGAACAAAGACGATACAACTCACTTTGTATCAAGGAACGCTCCCAAAGGAACAAGAAAGAGAAAACTCTCAATTTTTATTCATCTCATCATTGTCTCCTCAATAGTTAAATAAAGTTGGCTATTTATAGCCTTACAAGACTCAAAACCCTAATCTAAATTAGAAACAATACAAGTTTCTTTATTTGACTTGACAAAACTTCCTAAATAAATTTGGAAGCAATTAACTACTTTCCTAAAACTCTAATTCAATTAGAATAGGAAACTAACTAACTCAATTGGCTTAACTATGGTCAACATGACCTTAGCCTTTATTTCCCTTAATAACTCAAGACTAACTAACAAGTATTGCTGGAAACTTACTTAAATAAATAACAAGAAATAAGCATGACAAATCTTCAATGATTCTTGAACCCGATTGCACCATCAACCATCAATTGAATTTCCTTGAATTTCAAGGGAATCCAAATCTTCATGTTCTCATTAGAGAACAATGTAGAGAAATACCTGACTGCTTCCGCTCCTACAAGCTCATCCTCAGTCACCCACTCCTTATTACAGTCTTGTATCCCATGAATTACTGTCTGCATATGACGTTGTTTCACCACCAAGTGGAAAAATTTTGTATTCCTGTCACCTAATTGCAACCATTTGACCCTAGACCGCTGCTTCCACGAGGATTCCTCCATACTTAGAGCTCGATTGAGATGAGCCTGGGCCTGATATAGACACACCTGAGCTTCATCCGAGCCCCGGTCCTCCATAGCTTGCTCCAGTTGTGCCACCTCTGCCTCAGCCTCCCGAACATTGGCAGAGAAATTACCTAATCTTTCCCTATTCCATGGTTGAATACACTTCCTTAACCGTTGCAGCTTTGAGCATAGGACGTGCAATGGCGGCCCCGAGCACTCTTGCTCCCAGGACTTCTTCACCACCCCCAAGAATTTCTCATGTTCAGCCCAAGCATTTATGAATCAGAAAGGCCGGGGTTTACCATCCAAATGGGTTGACACTGCCATAAGAAGCGGAGCATGATCTGATGGGTGTCGTGCCAAATGTGACACCGCAACCGAAAGATGAATATCTGGGCACGCCGTCAACAAAAGCCGGTCTAACCTCTTCCAAATTCTCGCTCAACCATGGCGATTGTTACACCAAGTAAAGGCTGACCCTGAGTAACCCCCATCGAACAACCCCGCTGAACGCATGAACTCGACAAAGTCCCTTGCTTCAGCAACCCTAAAGAGACGTTGTGAGAAGCCGTAATTTTTTTTTCATTTTCTAGGTTCAATTCACTTTAATGGCTTGTTTTCTGCATTTTTCTATTAGGAAATTTTCTAGATAATGTTTATGAGTAAATATAGTTTTTGGATGATTTTTCTAGTATTTGTTAGTTTTTGAGAAATTAAGAGCGTATACCGGACGTGGGACCCGCTAGTGCGGAAAGTTCGGAAAAATTCGGCCAACTAGGTTAAGTTTTGGATACTGGGTTTAAATTACCGGGTGTTATGGGATAATTAGAGGTTACTATTTGGATTGGTGTGAGAGGAAACAAAGAGATAGAGATGTATTAATGAAAGTGACAAGTGTCACTTAGAGATTAATTCTCACTTTTTGACTACTATTCATTCTTTTACCATTTTACTAAATAAACCAAAAATTGATCAAAAATCACTTCATCTCTAAGCTCATAGTGGCCGGCTCTCTTCAACAAAAAGAAAGGAAAAAAGCTCTCCAAGTCTTGCTTCAATCTTGCTCAAATCCAACAAATTAACCATTTAATCTTGCATTTATTCCATAAAAACCCTAAAGTGAGTGGTTGTGAGGTGTTTAGTGGAGTTGTTTGGAAGGGTAAGGTGATTAGTTGCTCCCTCTCTTGTGTTGCTAAGGTGAGTAGTGAAGGAACCCCTCTCCTCCATCTAATGATGTTTAATTCATGATTGGTGGTAGTTTAAGATGTAATTTTATGGATTATACCTTGATTTTTGGTTGAATTCGTGAAGTTTTATAATTAGTAGTGATTTTTCTGTTTTCATATGATTATTATTATGTGGTCATGTATGATGATTGGAAATGATATTTAAGGAAGCTAGAAGGTGGAAAAAGTGGTTAATTGTATGAAATTTCTGTTTTGGAAGGAAAATTGGAAAACTAGGGTTTCATGTCCTACATTCTGCCCGGCACTGTTCATCATTGTTAGAGGCTGAATTAGCCTTGAGTTAAAACATGAAAGTTGTAGGCAATGATATTTTAGAGATTTTTACAAAATTTCAGCTCAATCGGAGCAAAGTAGCCTATGAAAAGACCACATTACCCCTGATGCCCTGTTTCTACCCGAACTTGATAATTGCTTCTGTAATTGGCTAATTTGACCAGGAATACTACTGATTTGGGTTTTGATGCCTTATTAAGAAATGTATCCTGGACTCTTAGCTTTTGGATGGCTTTGGAATCACCTGAATTGGATTTTTGTAGCCTGAATTATGGATGTTTAACCAGAATGCGGTTTGTTAACCTGTTTTTGCGGTTCTGGTTTAGTGTACTGAACTTTTGACCTAGTTGCACGACAAACTGGACTGAGTGGCCTTCTTCAACATTGTAGCGCTTCCTCTTAGTCTCAAAACAGTATAAATTACACCCCAGTCTGACAATGATAGCTTCAGTTGTGTTAATTCCGCTAAATGACGTCAAAACTGTCTTTTGGTTTTAAGGTTTATACTTGGGACTTTTCTAGGGTTTCTTTGTTGAGCTACCATTTGGTTGTGTTGAAGGGTATTGTGGCTCTAATTGAAGGTGTTTGATAGTTTGTGATTGGGTGTTGAGGTTTGGTTGGAAAAGTAAAGAAAGACAAGGGGAAGTGCTGTCCAAATGGTTGCAGGAGCTTCTGCCCAGTCTCGGGAGATTTGCCATATCTTGATGTAGGGATGTCAGAATTGTATTTTGTTTGTTGCGTTTTAAACTAGATTTATAGGGATATAAACTGTGTAAATTTTAGACCCTGTTTATCTCTGTACCATTTATGGTGATTTTTCAAAGTTGACTGAAATATTGTACCTGTTCTGTCTTCCACTAGATAAAGCAGCAACTTGCGGCTTGAATTCGACTGACTTGTGTTCCGAATCTTACCATAGTGTTTCCTGGAAAGTTATAGCCCTTTGAATGTATTTTCCAATGGTATAACTTTTACTAATTTTGGACTTACAAAACTTGAGATATGATTTTTCATATAGGGTTGCGCGAAACTGGAAAAATCCTATTTTTCTAGTATTGACCTTACTTTCATTTTCTACTTCAAATTTGGAGTTGGTCAATTGGTATAGGTAGAGTTTTGAGGTTATTCATGCCTATAGGACTAATTGTTACCTTTTACTCCGAGGTCACCTCTTTGCTTTGCATTAATAGTTCTTTTGGCCTAGGCATATGGCTCGTAACCGAGTCTCACTTACGAATTCTACACTAGGTCTTGGAGTCAAGTCTTAAGTGTTTACCTTGATTGTTCTAGGAGGTGCCGACGATTAAAGCCACACTTGGGAAGGAAACTTTTGAAGTTATCCTTATTTGAACTGCGAGTACACCACTCCCCTGAGTTATTGCTAAATTGGTTTTCTGTACTTGCAACTTGTTATTTGAATATATTTCCTGACTGTTTATCTTGTATGAGACGAGGGTGTACTTTATCACACTCGTTCTCTTGCCTGTACTGAACAAACTGGAATCTATTACTTGTACTTGTTATGTACTTGAACTTGTTACTTGCACTTGTTATGAGATCGTTTGGAAGTGTGTCCAACGATCCTCCTGTTGAACTTGATCATCCTGTTAAACCTGAGCTCAACCTCATAGGGAGTTAATTAAATCGAGCCGTGCAAGGGCTTGGTCGAGGAAATTGACAATCCGTGGGTGCCTGTTTTTATGGAATCTTTGAGTATTGAGACTCTTGATTCCGATATACTCGAGTATTACCATTCCTGTTCCTGTTTGGCGTTCGGGCCTGGTAAGGGGTATGTTTGGTGAACGGGGTTTCGGTGTTAAAGTGGTGTTCTACTGGACTGGTTTCCTTATTTGAAAGTTGACGGAGGGTCAACGTAGTTGGATCAAGTACTGCAATGGGGAATATGGCTCCTGAGAGCCATCTGTATCCTTTTATCTAAGTTGTTGGTTCCTCTCCTTATTTGATACACCTATGTGATTAATTGAGCATGAAGTTCCTTGGTTCTTGACTGTTATTATTTTGATACCTCACTGAGCTTCTAGCTCACCCCGTTTTGTTATCCTTGTTTTCCTTACAGGAAACCACCTTTTGGAGACTCTGATATTTTGAAGCATGAGTTGAGCTAGTTTCGTATTCTTTTGTATGGCTCCTCGATGGTTGGAAAACCTTAAATATATTTTGACTAAACAATTCCCTTTTGAATTGTAAATTTGTAACCATGTGTATATAAAAGTGTTTAGCCATGTTCCTCAGTTGATTGGGTTTGGAAATGTTCTTTTCTAGGGTTATCTAAAGTTGTTGTGCTTGTTTGGGTTTCGGATAGTGAATGTTATCTTCTCGAAGTTCTTTTGAGCGGTCAGTAGGGTTTATGCTCGTTCCGGATCCGTAGTCCCGGCGAGAGCTGGGCAGGCGGCTCGCCGAACCCTTTGGTTCGCCTTAGGAGGAGGTGGGCCTGTCACAGGTGGTATCAGAACTGCTTCGCATGGTCTCTGCGCAGAGTGAGCTTGGGCCAAGTGGTGTTATGGTTCCGAATCCGTGAATATGTACGAAGGTTTAAGTGCTATTTGAGCATAAGTTATGGATCGTGAAGTGTTATAAGTTTTAAACCTTTATCATGGTGCTTTGAGATAGTAGATCTGTAGATCAGATAAGAATCTCGATTGTAGATGAATTACTCTTGGGACTGGCCAGCCCGAGTTGTGAAATTATCTTATTTCAGGATTCTTGTGCACGACTACTAAATGGACAAGAGCCTAGGTTAGAAATGACTTGGGCGGGCTAGAAATTTGATTCTATGGAACGTCTTGTGATGTGTTAGGGTTTCATTACGGATGATTAACCTTGCCTAAGATATAAATTGTATTATTCTCGTAGATCGTGCCTGGAACCCTAGACAGGGATAGCTTTTAGTGGGTTGGTCTTGCACCATTGGTCTAGTTAGTAATATTCATGATGGTTCCTTTTGCTTGTATCTAATTGACTGCTACTGGGTGATCTGTCTGTGTTAGATGTGATATACGTATATTACCTACTTTTATCACTTGCACCTACACACTTTGGTTTTAATACCGTATTCGTGGTCCAACCCTAGACTGGTTAAGGCATATGGAAGGCACCCGTAGTGGACGTGGTCGTGGTCGCGGAAGTAGGCAACCCATGACCGAAGGTGATACAAGGGGAACTACGTCTGAACCAAACCCTAAATCCAGGATTGATCCGAACATACAAGTGGCCACAGCCATTCAACGGATGACCGACCTTTTGGCACACGTAGTAGAACATCAAGGTCAAAATCCTATTCATCAGCCGGAAAATCCTGGTAATCATACCGAGGGTGAGGATAAAGCCCTTGAACGATTTCAGAAGTTCTCACCACCGAAATTTCTGGGAGAACCAGACCCTGACGTGGCCGAGAGATAGTTAGAGAAGATGATTGATATATTTGCTGCGTTACATTATACCGAGGAGTGACAAGTCACATTTGCTGTCTTCCAACTGGAGGGAGCAGCCCGTTCTTGGTAGAACATCATAAGATTGAAATGGGAAAGAGAACAAACCCCAAGGACATGGGTGAATTTCATGAGGGAGTTCAACACGAAATATTTTCCACCCCTGATCCAGGAAAAGAAAGAAGATGAGTTTGTTAGGCTTCGCCAGGGAACTCAAACCGTCGCCGAATATGAGAGCCAGTACACCAGGTTATCCAAGTTCGCTCCCGAGTTAATCGTGACTGAGTAAAGGAGGATAAGGCGTTTTGTCCAAGGATTAAACGTTGAGATTCAGAAAGAACTGGCTGTTGCCCAACTCAATACCTTTAGTGACGCAGTGGAGAAAGCTCAACGAGTGGAAAGTGCAAGATTTCAAGATAGAAACTTTCAAGCTAAGAAAAGGGGATTTCCTGGAAGTACCTCGGAGCAAGGGGATAAGGGTACGCCTCCTAAGATTGGAAGGGGAAATGGGGGAGCACAATTACCGAGGATGTCAAGTGGTGCCTCACAGAGAGGCTCAGTCTCCGCTTCCCGTGGTCCCTGCGGATACTGCGGGAAGCCAAATCACACGGGGGATGTTTGCTGGAAGAAAGAAAGAAAATGTCTGCGTTGTGGGAGCGCAGATCATCAAATCGCAAATTGTCCAGGCCGATCGCGAGAAGGGAGTAGGAGCCAACAGACAACCACGACCAACCTTGACTAGTCGAAGGGGGAGAAGAATGGACCAAAGGTGTCGGCTCGGGCGTATGCCCTAGAGCAACATCAAGCCCTTGACTTGTTTGAAGACGTGGAAGGTAAAGATTCTGGTATTCTACTATTTGACCACTAGAATGGGGTATATTGAGTTCAATTTGAGAAGGAAACGAAAACTATATGAAAGAATTCAATGAGCTTGGTTAGTGAAGAGGTATGGATTGATTAGCTAGGTGTGATACTCAATTTGATTGTGTGAGGGAAGTAGTAAAATTTTGTATCCCGGAGAAGGCGATGATAAGGAATTTCGAGGACGAAATTCTTTTAAGGGGGAGAGAGTGTGAGAACCCGTAATTTTTTTTTTCATTTTCTAGGTTCTATTCTCTTTAATGGCTTGTTTTGTACATTTTTTTTTATTAGGAGATTTTCTAGATAATGTTTATGAGTAAATATAGTTTTTGGATGATTTTTCTAGTATTGGTTAGTTTTTGAGAAATTAAGAGCGTATACCGGATGTGGGACCCGCTAGTGCGGAAAGTTCGGAAAAATTCGGCCAACTAGGTTAAGTTTTGGATATTGGGTTAAAATTACCGGGTGTTATGGGATAATTAGAGGTTGCTATTTGGATTGGTGTGAGAGGAAACAAAGAGATAGAGATGCATTAATGAAAGTGACAAGTGTCACTTAGAGATTAATTCTCACTTTTTGACTACTATTCATTTTTTTACCATTTTACTAAATAAACCAAAAATTGATCAAAAATCACTTCATCTCCAAGCTCATAGTGGCCGGCTCTCTTCAACAAAAAGAAAGGAAAAAAGCTCTCCAAGTCTTGCTTCAATCTTGCTCAAATCCAACAAACTAACCATTTAATTTTGCATTTGTTCCATAAAAACCCTTAAGTGAGTGGTTGTGAGGTGTTTAGTGGAGTTGTTTGGAAGGCTAAGGTGATTAGTTGCTCCCTCTCTTGTGTTGCTAAGATGAGTAGTGAAGGAACCCCTCTCCTCCATCTAATGATGTTTAATTCATGATTGGTGGTAGTTTAAGATGTAATTTTATGGATTATATCTTGATTTTTGGTTGAATTGGTGAAGTTTTATAATTAGTGGTGATTTTTCTGTTTTCATATGATTATTATTATGTGGTCATGTATGATGATTGGAAATGATATTTAAGGAAGCTAGAAGGTGGAAAAAGTGGTTAATTGCAGGAAATTTCTGTTTTGGAAGGAAAATTGGAAAGCTAGGTTTTCATGTCCTACATTCTGCCCGGCACTGTTCATCATGGTTAGAGGCTGAATTAGCCTTGGGTTAAAACATGAAAGTTATAGGGAATGATATTTTAGATATGCTTGCAAAATTGCATCTCAATCGGAGCAACGTAGCCTGTGAAAAGACCAAAATACCGCTGGTGTCCTGTTTCTACCCGAACTTGATAATTGCTTCTGTAATTGGCTAATTTGACCAGGAATACTACTGATTTGGGTTTTAATACCTTCTTAAGAAATGTATCCTGGACTCTTAGTTTTCGGATGGCTTTGGAATCACCTGAATTGGATTTTTGTAGCCTGAATTATGGATGTTTAACCAGAATGCGGTTTGTTAACCTGTTTTTGCTGTTCTGGTTTAGTGTACTGAACTTTTGACCTAGTTGCACGACAAACTGGACTGAGTGGCCTTCTTCAACATTGTAGCGCTTCCTCTTAGTCTCAAAACAGTATAAATTACACCCCAGTCTGACAATGATAGCTTCAGTTGTGTTAATTCCGCTAAATGACATCAAAACTGTCTTTTGGTTTTAAGGTTTATACTTGGGACTTTTCTAGGGTTTCTTTGTTGAGCTACCATTTGGTTGTGTTGAAGGGTATTGTGGCTCTAATTGAAGGTGTTTGATAGTTTGTGATTGGGTGTTGAGGTTTGGTTGGAAAAGTAAAGAAAGACAAGGGGAAGTGCTGTCCAAATGGTTGCAGGAGCTTTTGCCCGGTCTCGGGAGATTTGCCATATCTTGATGTAGGGATGTCAGAATTGTATTTTGTTTGTTGCGTTTTAAACTAGATTTATAGGGATATAAACTGTGTAAATTTTAGACCCTGTTTATCTCTGTACCATTTATGGTGATTTTTCAAAGTTGACTGAAATATTGTACCTGTTCTGTCTTCCACTAGATAAAGCAGCAACTTGCGGCTTGAATTCGACTGCCTTCCGTTCCGAATCTTACCATGGTGTTTTCTGACAAGTTATACCCTTTGAATTTATTTTCCAATGGTATAACTTTTACTAATTTTGGACTTACAAAACTTGAGATATGATTTTTCATATAGGGTTGCGTGAAACTGGAAAAATCCTGTTTTTCTAGTATTGACCTTACTTTCATTTTTTACTTCAAATTTGGAGTTGGTCAATCGGTATAGGTAGAGTTTTGAGGTTATTCATGCCTATAGGACTAATTGTTACCTTTTACTCTGAGGACACCTCTTTGCTTTGCATTAATGGTTCTTTTGGCCTAGGCATATGGCTCGTAACCAAGTCTCACTTGCGAATTCTACACTAGGTCTTGGAGTCAAGTCTTAAGTGTTTGCCTTGATTGTTCTAGGAGGTGCCGACGATTAAAGCCACACTTGGGAAGGAAACTTTTGAAGTTATCCTTATTTGAACTGTGAGTACACCACTCCCCTGAGTTATTGCTAAACTGGTTTTCTGTACTTGCAACTTGCTATTTGAATATCATTCCTGGCTGTTTATCTTGTATGAGACGAGTGTGTACTTTATCACACTCGTTCCCTTGCCTGTACTGAACAAACTGGAATCTATTACTTGTACTTGTTATGTACTTGAACTTGTTACTTGCACTTGTTATGAGATCGTTTGGAAGTGTGTCCAACGATCGTCCTATTGAACTTGATCATCCTGTTAAACCTGAGCTCAACCTCATGGGGAGTTAATTAAATCGAGCCGTGAGGGCTTGGTCGAGGAAATTGACAATCCGTGGGTGCCTGTTTTTATGGAATCTTTGAGTATTGATACTCTTGATTCCGGTATACTCGAGTATTACCATTCCTGTTCCTGTTTGGCATTCGGGCCTGGTAAGGGGTATGTTTGGTGAACGGGGTTTCGGTGTTAAAGTGGTGTTCTACTGGACTGGTTTCCTTATTTGAAAGTTGACGGAGGGTCATTGTAGTTGGATCAAGTACTGCAATGGGGAATTTGGCTCTTGAGAGCCACCTGTATCCTTTTATCTAAATTGTTGGTTCCTCTCCTTATTTGATACACCTATGTGATTAATTGAGCATGAAGTTCCTTGGTTCTTGACTGTTATTATTTTGATACCTCACTGAGCTTCTGGCTCACCCCGTTTTGTTATCCTTGTTTTCCTTACAGGAAACCACCTTTTGGAGACTCTGATATTTTGAAGCATGAGTTGAGCTAGTTTAGTATTCTTTTGTATGGCTCCTCGATGGTTGGAAAACCTTAAATATATTTTGATTAAACAATTCCCTTTTGAATTGTAAATTTGTAACCATGTGTATATAAAAGTGTTTAGCCATGTTCCTCAGTTGATTGGGTTTGGAAATGTTCTTTTCTAGGGTTATCTAAAGTTGTTGTGCTTGTTTGGGTTTCGGATAGTGAATGTTATCTTCTCGAAGTTCTTTTGAGCGGTCGGTAGGATTTATGCTCGTTCCGGATCCGTAGTCCCTGCGAGAGCTGGGCAGGCGGCCCGCCGAATCCTTTGGTTCGCCTTAGGGGGAGGTGGGGCTATCACAGACGCCCCCCTCGCTTTTCCTCAGGCTCCAAGATCACATTGAAAGTCCCTTACAACAATCCAAGGCTTTTGCCTTGGATTACAGCGGAGCAACCCGTCCCAAAGACCCCTTTGTGGCTCCATCGTGGAAGCAGCATGCACGGCAGTAACATTAAACGGAACCGGTAAATGAGGATGACAAAACTTCAGGGACCAAAACTGATCTCCCTCACCCACCGTAGAACAATTAATAGGAACTTGATAAAAAACGCATAACAAACCCGCCGAGTGAAGTTTCATACAATCAAACCCCAATTTAATACGAAACTCCTCAGCATGCGACACATGCACATGAGTTTCACATACCACTAAAAGCTGGAGCTTATGTGAGAAAACTAAATTTTTCAGTCTATGAAAATGAGAGGCCTTAGAGATACCCCTTACATTCCAAAATAATGCATTGATCATCGGAAATAGGGGTGAAGGGATTCTGCGAAGTTCGTACCTTAGACCGGAGCTCCCTATCCGAGGGTAAAATTGCCCGAACTCCTTTGGCTTTGGGCTTAACCTTCGAGAACGCGTCGTCCATCACTCGCAACGGAGGCTCTGAAGAGAGCGCCATGGCATGCGCATCATCTGCCTACCTTATCCTTCTCGGGGACAAATTCCCAGCTGCAATTCGAGCACCACACTGGCCAGGACCGTCCGCATCTCCCTCCACAAGAACCACTTCAATGCGAGGCTCATCGCCCCCCTCCTCACTACCTTGTTCACAAATAACTAGTTCTGCAATTCGCTCCAACTCTGCAATTCACTACCTTGTTTCACTGAAGGTTCTCTGCTAAATGTTCTTGACGAGTTTGCTTGTTTACAATCAGTGTCTTCTTCCAATTCTTCTCATCTACTTTGATAAAGGTGAACTTGATAGCTTCTACTTCATCTTGCATTAGACTGCTAGTTGTCCTTTCTCTTAGACCTCATGCTACTTGAATTTGATTAGATTGGTTTTTGGCTATGATTTTAATATCAAAATAGTTTGATTCCTGTTTTTCAATGTAGATGAGACTAATAGTTCCTATTATGGTAAATTACCACATTCCTAATCAAATAAGAAATCATTGTTATGAAAATCTAAATTATGAAACACAATTGATTACCAAAAATCTACTAAAAATAATACAAATTTCACTCTTTACTTATATTTTAGCCAATGTTATGGTAATTAGTTCAATTACTAGTTTCTTTAGACAAGAAAAAAAAAACCAGTTGAGGTGAAGTTTAATGCATTACTGATTAGTCTTCTGAATCTACACATCAAAAGAAGTGTAACTGAACTCAAATTACACATCATGTCATTTAATCATCAATTAAATATTATCTGAAAATTAATGAAACACCTTGATTGAAAGAAAAACAATAGTTAACATAGAATCACAACTTGTATGTGACCCTTCAAGTATATCACTCAAAATGTTATTAGAAATAATGATAGATTCCTTTACTTCTTGCTTTAACTATAGCTATATATGTACAAATTGTTTACTCTTTTCATATTTGATGATAACACAAAAAATATGCTAATAAAAAAAGAAAACAAAGCCTACTATCTATTATAGAAATTCTAGTAAGTAGAAAATACTACATACATGAAAGTAATTTAAGATATTCAACGGCATTTTATTAAATTAACTAATAATACCTAGTTTAATTTAGGGCAACTTTTTACATCTGAGAAAAATTAGATTATTTAATTTAAAAAATAGCAATTAAATACTTTTTAATAAGAAATTCCAATGAATAAAGCTCATGAATTGTCTCGAAGACTGATAATTACATCCAACATAAATCAAAAGCAATCAAGAGTATAGATGTACACTATGTATATATGATATAAAATGTTGATAATTTTAATACATACTTTGAGTAGGGTAAAGATGGAAGTGGTTTAATCGAATATTCATTTTTAAAAAAGAAATGAGTAGTCGAGAGATAATAAGGGCTAGAGATGAATGAAATAGAAAAATTAAGAGATGAATAAGACGAATGTGACTTTTGCAAGATAGAGGAGAAGGAGAGACTGAAAATTGAGAACTAAAACTCTTTAGTTAAAAAATTTTAGTGCTTGAAGTGATCGTTAAATTAGAACAACATCGCATCTCGAAGTGAGTGATAAATGTGACATGAGGCCAATGCCCTAATCAATACTCTAAATGGACACTCAATTTTTTAAATAAATAAAACAATTAACAAGTGATATACTAATTTGTTAAACATAATATCACTCGTAGTAGATGTCATGATATAATATTATAAAAGATACTTGGAAAAAATTATCATTATGGGCATTTCATAATAGGCTATTTTTGTTGTAACGAGATATAGGAAGGAGGCTTAGAAATATATTAAAAACTATAATCTAGATAATTAATGAAAACAAAAATATCATGATGAGTACTCTTAAAATAGAAGTGTGATCTTTACTAAAACAAGAACTTATATAGCACATTAATTATAAAGATTTTTACGAATTAATAAATTTGAAAAATGAAATTTTAAGTGAGAGCAGTGAATAAAATTATCTTGAAATAAGGATGAAAAAAGATACTAACATTTGAATTTTGAATGATTTCAGTCATAACCTCACAAGTCAAACTATATAGGAAAGAAAGTATGATAAATATTAATTTTATTAATAATAAGAATTAAAAATAATTAAAACTTAGGACAAAATTATTATAACCAAAATTTAGTGTAGAATAACGATAACAAACTACCATGAATTGGAATGATTTGAATATTTTCTAAATTCCCCCAAGACTAACCAAGAAATAATTTTTCAAAGTCAGATGACAACTAAACTCTAGCAGTACCATTGTATTGGCACATATTTTTATCCAAATCAAATCAAGTCTCAACTAAATTGGTTAGGATTCAACAAAATATAGAATAAACATATAAATACAAAGTTAAGCTCTCTAAAGCACTGTTATTTTAGCAATACAGAAAGCACATCACTATATAAATTGAAATGAAGATTCAAATTTACTTTCAAATTCAATATACAACTTTTTATACCCAAAAGGACACATACAAATTGTGATGCCCCACTTCTCCCAAAGGCGAACTCAAGGGTATCCGCGGAACACTAGTCCAACTCTCACCAGGACTCGAGACAATTCCATTTCAAACTTAAAGTCTAATACTAACAATGAAAGTCGGAATAAAGGTACGAAGTCATTTCCATACATAAATATTCAGTCTTACATCATAATTTCAAATTTATAATCACTTTCCCCAAAATATACAACATCCAAAGGTGTCTAGTCGATTACAATCAAAACACTAATACAAAAGTGCCTCAAGATGGCATTTCTATAATTTCTTCCATTCCGATTCCTATTAAGGAAAACAAACTAATGGGATGAGCCAATACTCAATGAGGACAAGAAAGTCATGCAAGCACATAGTTCAAGTATCAGTAACATTTATACCATAAATAAAGCGATAAAGTCAAGTAATACACGATTAACAATTAAACACACTGGAGTAGGATACAGAAGCTTTCAGGAGCTAATTTCCACTTGCTTTGCCAATGCTCGATCCACTACCTCCACGAGTTGACACTCCGTCAACTGGGTAGGTTTTGAAGTCCGTAGAAGCTCCACTTATTACTTCCTCCGGCTAACATTTCACCCTCTCGGATCCGTAACCAAACACGCACAAAAAAGACGATACTTGACGAGTATGCCGAACAAGATCTCAAGAGATCAAGTTATTTTTACGAACACGCACCAAAAGGGCGATACTCCACGAGTATGCCGAACAAGATCTCAAGAGATCAAGTTGTGTTTTTGTTATTCTCTTGGTTTATCAAGCTTCTCGACCAAACCTATACCGGCTCGAGTTGCAAGGTTGGCTAAGAGAATTGGCTGTCCCCATAAGTCGAGGAGATTCACTCCGTTCGACAACATGACACGCACGAAAACACGACATGCACACGTAAACAAGTATATTTCGTCGATGAGATTCACTTCAATCGACTTTAAAAATCAAGTTTTATGCAAGTAAGGTTTGAGTAGAGGAGAGCGAGTGCGATAAAGTACACACTCATCTCGTCAAGTGATATTCACGTATGCAGATAAATCAAGTAAACACAACAAGTCATGCACTTGACACTCACCGATTCAAAATAAGCGAGCAAACAAATTTTTAGGTGTCCGCACCGAGATTCCATTTGAAATCTCCTTGAGTGCCTCCTCAGATAGCTAGAGCAGAAATTTTCGGTCACCTTAAGCCCAAGAAAACCATGAGAAACAAGCTCGTTGCCTAGCTTAAGTTGATCTCCAACTGGTTTGCAAGTTGTGTGTAAATTTTGGAGTGATTTGATGAAGAAATGAAGCAAGAATTGATGAAGATTTTGGTTGTTTTCTCCTTGAAGATGGCTGGCTGTTAGAGAAAGAGAAAGGAGAGTATTTTGTTGCAAATGAAGCTTCCTTGAGAAGCTTAAATGTGTGGTTCAAAAGTGTTCAAAAGTCAATTCTCCCTCAAAGCGCGCACGCACGCGTTTCATGCTCGATTCCTCTCGAATTTGTTTCACTAGTGCACTAAACCTCTAATGCACTTCCATTCATACTATTATTATTCATTCTTAATAGCTCCAAAATAAAGGTCTTAAGTCCCTCAATTAATCGCGCACACGAAAACGCGTACTTCTGATTTATGCGCGATAGAGTGAAATTTCTAATGAATTCTTATAACGATAATATAACTAACTAACACTTGAGCACTTAAACATAAAAATACCTATTTCAAGACTAATGTACAAGTCTCCAATTTTTCAAGTTTATTGTATTCTCGAATCGATTATTACCTCCAAACGCGTATTCACTATTCTCACTAAACGAGCTTTCGAAAATTAAATTTATTAATGGGACATTTTAAAAATATATGCAAGTTATAGTTCCATGTAAATAGTTCTAAAAGGGTTGAAATAAATTATTCAAAAAAATGGATGAATAAATATTTAAATAAGCTAGTAATATACAATAAAATAAGAAAATTTTCTGGTCCTCACATCCTCCCCCCCTTAAAAAAAATTTCGTCCTAGAAATTCACACTTAGGATAATAGTCATACCCCTTAATAGTCACGCTTATTAGATCAATCAATAACTTACACTCTCCAACCCATATCTCACAATTTCTATTCACCCAATTAGCAGTCAAACTTTGATTTTATCTCATGAATCTAGGGTTTTGCAAAAAGGGTGTGCCGTACTATAGTCACTTAGAACCTTAACTAAATAATAGAAAACAAGAATTATACCTTCAATGACCTTAGCAGGATCAGAAACCTGTTGATAGCCTAATGTATAAATCTTAGCCGGTGCTTTAGATCGACTTCCTCCACCACTAAGTTGTTTAGATACCGACTTGTCTGGCTGTTGAACACTACCTCCTTTCTTCGGTATACTCGGACAATTCGTGATCTGATGTTCAGTGCTACCATAATACAAACACTTTCCTGATTTCTTCCAACACTCATTCTCTGTATGGTTAGGTTTACGACAATAACTACGAATAATTTGAGGAGTCACAACCTGACCACTTGGAGGTGTCTCCCTTGGTTGACTTCGTCCATTGTGGCCTCCTCTTGATTGAGCCCTTTTTGGCATACTAGATGTCTCTACTCCTCCCGTTCCTTTTTCATTTTTAAAAGGTGAGGTACCCTTATCTACTTCTCCAAGTGGATGACTAGGAGTGCCCCTTTTATTAGCATGAAAATCCTTAACTTGTAGCCTTGCACTTTCAACTCTCTGCGCCTTCTCTAGGGTTTCGGTGAAAGTAGAGATTTGGGCTGCTGCTAACCCCTCTTGAATCTCCACGTTAAGTCCCTGTACAAATCGACTTATTCTTCTCCTCTCAGTGGCAACCAATTCTGGGGTGTGCCTAAAAAGTTTAGTAAATTTTCCCTCATACTCGGCCAAACTAGACGTCCCTTGCTTCATTTTTAAAAATTCGTCCTCCTGTTTTTCTTGAATCAAGGGCGGGAGAAACTTCTCATTAAACTCTCTTAAAAGATTTTCCCAAGTCCAAGGGGTTTGTGCTCTTTCTCATTTTCCCCTTATCATATCCGACCAAGTGCGCACTGCACCCTCAAATTGAAAGACAACAAAAGTCACTCACCTCTCCTCCGCATAATCTAGGGCGGCGAAAATGTTAGTCATTCTTTTTAGCCAATTCTCCGCTAATTCGGGGTTAGGTCCTCCAATAAACTTAGGCGGATTAAATTTCAGGAATCTCTCCAAGCCTTTATCTTCCCCTCTATCCTGTCCCCCAGGTTGGTTAAGTGGCTCTGGACCCTGTCTCTCAGCTAACTATTCAAGAATATCAGTCATACTATTAATAGCAGTAGCCATTTGGTTAACCTCTATATTCTCTTGTTCTTCGGTCGGTCCAATTACCGATCCTTGTTCATTCCCTTGAGGTTGGACTAGTCTAGTCTCTCGCCCACGACCTCGACAACTCGTTCATCCGTCCATATTTCTAGTTGTGCCTAGTGCAAAGAATGAATCAATCACGCGGGGAAAATACTTAAAACAAAGACCAATCACGAAGAATACTTGAAAATAGCAATAATTTACATTCATTATCATGTCAAGATCCATACAATTAACAAATCATAAGGGAATACAAAAATATAACACACAGATGCAACAAAAGTACTTTTAGTCACATACAACTAAAGTAAAATCAAGTGCCTCAAAAGTAGGCCACACAGTCATACAAAAATACAATGACCTTGGCACTAGCATCACCCCAGCTAATTCTAACTATATCAGTCAAAAGGATCTATCACCCTGGACCTAGTCCACAGTAGGGCTACCAGTTGGAATCTCCTCCTCAGGGTCCTCTTCCGGATCCTTCTCCTGAACCGGGTTCTGGACAACGTCCATGATATCATCAATCAACATAGAAGCGTCTGTCAAAATCCTGGAAGCCTGATCTCGGACCTCCTCACCTATCCTAGTAAGTTCGAGCCCTAACTCTCCGAAACTCATCACGAGCAACCTCAGCCTTAGTCATCTCATTCGCTGTCATCTCCTCTAACTGTGCAATCCTATCATTCTGAGCATTCACCACAAAGCTCAGGTCCTCAACCTCCTGAAGTAACACTCGGTTGGTATTCACTAACTGACGACACTCGTCGTCCAGTGATAGCACTAGGTCATTAGGGTACGCGTACGTCACCCTACAGGGGCATCAAGGAATCCCAAAAGGAGATGAGTAGCGCACACGAGTTTCTCCACCACGAGCTTGGTAGTAAATAGGCCTAAGGGGCTCTATATGTCCATTAGTATGACCATTATCATTAGCAGCAGGTCCATTTCCATTATCCATCCCTATAAAACAACCACGATTTCCAGGTTAGAAACTTAAAGTTACTAATTCGCTTAAGCATGACTTAAGGTGAAACTAAATTATCAAATCCCAATTCTCAAGTGTAAAACCTCTAAGATATCTACCCAAATAAATCTCTAAACCTAGGTTCTTTACTACCAAATGCTATTCAAGAAACTCTCAGGTACTAATTCTCTTTAACCCCCGGAATACAATAGGTTAATAGTCAAGTGAATCCCACGATCCGGTATCCTAAACTTTTAACCCTAAGATACACTACAAAGATCTGAAACCTAGGCTCTGATACCAACTATGATGCCCCCACTTCTCCCAAGGGCGAACCTAAGGGTATCCGCGGAACGCCTGCCCAACTCTCGCCAGGACTCGAGACAATTCCATTTCAAACTTAAAATCTAATACTAACAATGAAAGTCGAAATAAAGGTACGAAGTCATTTCTATACATAAATATTCAGTCTTACATCATAATTTCAAATTTATAATCACTTTTTCCAAAATATACAACATCCAAAAGTGTCTAGTCGATTACAATCAAACACTAATACAAAAGTGACTAATAATTTCTTCCATTCCGATTCCTGTTAAGGAAAACAAACTAATGGGATGAGCCAATACTCAGTGAGGTCAAGAAATTCATGCAAGCACGTAATTCAAGTATCAGTAACATTTATACCATAAATAAAGCGATAAAGTCAAGTAATACATGATTAATAATTAAACACACTTGAGTAGGATACAGGAGCTCTCAGGAGCTAATTTCCACTTGTTTTGCCAATGCTCGATCCACTACCTCCACGAGTTGACACTCCGTCAACTGGGTAGGTTTTTGAAGTCTGTAGAAACTCCACTTATTACTTCCTCCGGCCAACATTTCACCCTCTCGGTTTCGTAACCAAACATGCACGAAAAAAGCGATACTTGACGAGTATGCCAAACAAGATCTCAAGAGATCAAGTTATTTTTTGTTATTCTCTTGGTTTATCAAGCTTCTCAATCAAGTCTATGCCGCCTCGAGTTGCAAGGTTGGCTAAGAGAATTGGGCGTCCCCATAAGTCGAGGAGTTTCACTCCACTCGACAACATGATATGCATGAAAACACGACATGCACACGTAAACAAGTATATTTTGTCAATGAGATTCACTCCAATCGACTTTAAAAATCAAGTTTTATGCAAGTAAGGTTTGAGTAGAGGAGAGCGAGTGCGATAAAGTACACACTCGTCTCGTCAAGTGATATTCACGTACATAAGCAAATAAATCAAGTAAACACAACATGTCATGCACTTGACACTCACCGATTCAAAATAAGTGAGCAAACAAAGCTTTAGGTGTCCGCAACGAGATTCCCTTCGAAATCTCCTTAAGCGCCTCCTTAGATGGTTAGAGCAGAAATTTTCGGTCACCTTAAGCCCAAGAAAACTGTGAGAAACAAGCTTGTTGCCTAGCTTAAGTTGATCTCCAAGTGGTTTGCAAGTTGTGTGTAAATTTTGGAGTGATTTGATGAAAAAATGAAGCAAGAATTGATAAGGATTTTGGTTGTTTTCTCCTTGAAGATGGCCGGCTGTTAGAGAGAGAGAAAGGAGAGTGTTTTGTTGCAAATGAAGCTTCCTTGAGAAGCTTAAATGTGTGGTTCAAAAGTGTTCAAAAGTCAACTCTCCCTCCGCGCGCGCGCGCTCGCATTTCGTGCTCGATTTTTCTCAAGTTTGTTTCACTAGTGCACTAAACCTCTAATGCACTTCCATTCATACTATTATTATTCATTCTTAATAACCCCAAAATAAAGGTTTTAAGTCCCTCAATTAATCGCGTGCGCGAAAATGCATACTTTCGATTTATCAGCGATAGAGTGAAATTTCTAATAAATTCTTATAACGATAATATAACTAACTAACACTCGAGTACTTAAACATAAAAATACCTATTTCGAGACTAATGTACAAGTTTCCAATTTTTCAAGCTTATTGTACTCTCGAATCGATTATTACCTCCAAACGCGTATTCACTATTCTCACTAAGCGAGCTTTCAAAAATTAAATTTATTAACAGGACATTTTAAAAATATATGCAAGTCATAATTCCATGTAAATGGTTCTAAAAGGGTTGAAATAAATTATTCGAAGAAAATGGATGAATAAATATTTAAATAAGCTAGTAATATACAATAGAATAAGAAAATTTTCGAGTCCTCACACGAATAAATTTATACCTTCTGATATAGTTGAGAAAAGATAAAACAGTGTTACTCTACTCAAACTATAATAAATAAGAACAAAAATCAACTGAGTTGTACTTTTAGTTAAACTAAATACCACCAAATTTTCGCTTAATTAACATAAGTAGAAAGGTAAATTTTTTGTCTTCAATCTAAAATAGAACATAAAAAATGTTTAAGGAAATAAGGAAAATTAAAGACATGCCTGACTACTTTTGGTTGAAGGAGAAATGGGATAAGAAAGAGAAAATACATCTCAAACCATTTAAAAAATAAAGAAAAAGTCACAACAGAAATAGATGCTCTAAAAATAACAAAAAAAATTAGATAGCAGTGCTTATTCGATCAAATAACCTCTACTACCATTAATACTTGCGTACCTAATTTTTGTAAAAATTCAAATTGATAATGTCAAACGAGTAAAAAAAATGAAATATTAGAGACCCTGGGTGCATAATGGTAGAACAAACCTTATAGAAGATGATGCAAAAAAAGAAAAGAGAGAGAGAGAGAGAGAGAGAAAGAGAACATGAAGAGTACTTTTGGAAAAAAAAATAAACATCAACATGGTCTTGATAGGAGGAGAAGAGAGGTCAGAAGAGAAAATTCTTTTGGAACTACTAGAACACCCCTGAATAATTGAGTATAACCCAAATAACTAAAAAATAAAATATTAATTCACTTTAAATAATAAAAATAACAGTTATATCTATAAGTGAATCCATCTAAAATGAATCTCTGAGAAGGATTTTCTTGAATAAAGAGAAGTCCATTCATTAGAAGAACAAACTTTCTTTATAATGCATGAATGGCAAATTATATCTGGATTCTTTTTATCTGGAATATCTCAACAGATTAAATAAGTGAACCAATTCATAATAATCCAAATCTAATGGATCATGTGACGACCCCACCTCCCCCTGAATCTGACTGAGAAGGATTTTCTTGAATAAAGAGAAGTCCATTCATTAGAAGAACAAACTTTCTTTATAATGCATTTTGAATGGCAAATTATATCTGGATTCTTTTTATCTGGAATAGGGAAAATCTCAACAGATTAAATATCAGTGAGAACCAATTCATAATAATCCAAATTTTCTAATGGATCATCTGGTTGCCGGAACCATTTTGAAGGAAAAAGTCTTTGAGTAAAAGAATTAAGTGCATCATAAAGAAGCACTTCTTGGAATCTAGTTAAAGTAATATGTTGAGTAAATGGTTTCGTGAAATAAAAATTTTCATTGAATTTTTCTGGAGTTCTTGAAATTTGTTAAATTGGTCTTATTTGAGGAGAAGTAGAAGTACGAGCAGTCAAAGCTAGAAAGTCTTGTAATAGTTGAAATTTATTTTGAGTTACAGGAGTAAAACTCATCTCATAGTCTTGAGGAGTTTTTGGTCGAGAACTTCCTGCTTTTGAATCCATAATCCTGCAAAATTAGCAAATAATACAACTCAATTTTTGTTTCTTCTCTCTAGTTTCTTCATTGTATCCTTTTATCGACTCATCATTTTCCCCATTAATTCTTTTTGCCCATTCTCTTTGTCCCATTCTCTTTGTAATATAGTATAAGCAATCATTCTTCTTTTTGCAAAGCATCTTTCTCTAATGTTAACAATAGCTCTTGAATGTCTCATTTGCACTTCATCATATTTAGGAATATCATAAACTTTGACTCTCTTAAATTTTTCTCCTTGAACCACATAATGTACTATATCTCTTGAAATAATACGAAGATATATTCTCGTATTATTTCTATCATTGTATCTCTTTCGAATTGTCTTGAGCAATTCTCTACTTTGCTCCATTTCCCTGTAAAAACTCTGTTGTCAAAAAATCAGGAAGAGAATTATTTTCTCCTTTAATAAATTCTATTTCAAAATCAAATACTGATAAAATTGCTTGTCATCTAGCAAAAATTTGTTTTGAAACTATATTTTGAACATCTTTTTGTAAAACTTCTTTTGCCGATTTGCAATTTATTCTAAGTAAAAATTTTTTATTGTACAAATCATCTTAAAATTTTGATATACATAATACTATAGATAAAATCTCCTTTTTAATAGTAGAATAATTCTTTTGTGGATTAGATCATGTTCCTAAATGAAATCTAACTAATTCTTCTTTTAAATCATCTAGTTTGTGTTTTAAAATTCCTCCATATCCTAATTCTGAGGCATCGGTTTCTACTATCATAAAAGCTTTAGAATGAGGAAGACATAAACATGGTAATGATTCAATTTTTTCTTTAAGATATCTAACCTTTTGAGTATGTTCTTCAAACCATGGTTTCAGATTTTTTTTTAATCTATTAAACAATATGGAACATTCTTATCTTAATTTTGGAAAGAAATCTGCAATATAATTTAAACATCCTAAAAATCTTTGCAATTGATTTTTCTCTTTTATTTCATCTGGAAATTTATTTGTAAATTCTAAAGCTCTATTTATTGGCTTTATTGTTCCTTTATCTATATCATGTCCTAACAATCTTATTTTAGTTTGGAATAATTTCATTTTAGATGCTGATACTACCAATCCATTTTTCTTAACTACCTTCAAAAATATATTTAAATGTTGTTCTAAAGATTCTGAAAATATTAACACATCATCAATATAGACTATATTAAATGAACTATAAGGGTTGAATATATCATTCATTATATTTTGAAATTCTGAAGGTGCATTTTTTAATTGAAATGGCATTACTTTCCACTCATAATGGTCAAAAGGTGTTGTGAATGCTGTCCTATATCTATCTTCAGGAGCTTTTATTATTTGTCAATATCCCGATTTTAAATCAAATTTTGAAAATATCTTTGCATTATATAACCAATTTAACAAATCCTTTTTATTTGGAATTGGATATCTAATCCATTGTAAAACTTTATTTAATGGTTTATAATTAATAACTAATCTTGGAACTCCTCTTTTTTTTCAGCTTGATTCATAACATAAAACACTGCACAACTCCAAGGTGATTTTGAATGTGTTATTAATCCTTTATCCATTAATGTTTTTATTTCTTTCTTGCAAAATTCTAGTAATTCAGTATTCATTTGTATAGGTCTAGCTTTTGTTGGAATATTTTTCTCATTAAAATCCTTTTCATAAGGTAAATTTATCATATGTTGTTTTCTATCTCAAAAGGCATTTGGAATGTCTGCACAAACTTCTTTTTTAATTTAATTTTCTAATTCTAAAATTCTTTTTTGCTTTTTTATTTCTTTTAATTGTTCTTCAATTTTTAAATAAAATTTTTCTTCCTTTATGTAATTCATATGTTGTTTAATTCTAGTAATAGTATTTATTGTTTTATAAATAGAGGATGATTGTAATGTTTGTAATTCCCTTTGTCTAATTGGAGTTAAAAATTTAAAAGTAATAATTTTCCCATAATATTAGTAGAGACTCCTTCATATCCTACTGAAAATGGATATATTTGAATTAAAAAGGGTGTTCCTAATATTATATCATTACTTATATTTTTTACAATTAAAAAATTATGTCTAAGACAATAATTGTTATTACATATTGATCCTTTTGTAAATTTATGTTTTACCTGTAAATTTTCTCCGTTTGCTGCGGTTAATGTTTCATTTGTTCTTTCACAGTATTTAGTGGGAATTATTCCTTCTTTTATACAGCTTGAATTTGCTCCACTATCTAATAAAGTTACATATGTTTCTTTAAAATCTTCTACTATTATTGTGACCAAATCATACCACTTTTGAAATGTCATTTTTTCTATTATATTTAGATATTGTTGTTCATTTACCGGTTTTTCTGGAATAATTATTTTTTCTGTAGTTAATGTTTTTGAAGTGGAAGGTTTATTTTCTATTAATGTCATTTTGGCTTCTATTTCTAAATCTTTGGTTTTTAATTCTTTAATTTCTTGTTGTAATTGTTTCACTTGAGTCTTTGAATTATTAATTTCTGTTTGAAGTTCTTTAGTAGTTTCTTTTTTCATACTATTTATATTAAGATATTTATCTATTAAATTTGAAATACTAAATAGTTCAATTATTTTTGGCATCTTATCTTCTTGTATTATTAAACTCTTTAATCTTGCGAAATATTCTTTTTTAGCTAAAGGATCATCAATTTTTTCTATTATATCTAATAAAAATTCTTTATCTTCCTTTTTTATAATTACATTTATGTATTTTGGGTTTGTAATCACATTTATATATTTTGGATTATTTGAACAATTACAATCTTCTTTCATCATCTGAACTACTTATATCATTGTAATAATCATCTTCTGTACTTTGTTCTTTTTCATTTATTAATTTATTCTTTATTTCTTCGTCTTCTGCACATATTTCGTTTATTTTTTTAATTTACATTTATTTTCCCACATTTATAACAAACAAATTTCTTTTTATAGAATTTCTTGCTTTTCTTTTTCTCATAATTTTCATCTTTATTAGATTTTTTATATCTTAAGTAATTTTTTTCCTTTTTACTTTTCTTTTTATATGTTGATGGTGATCTAATTCTTTTTATACCAAATGTTTCACAAAATGATCCTACTTCCTTTGTTTTAAAACCATATTTAATCTAAAGTTTTAATTTTGAACATAATATTAAACCTTCTTTTTTCACAAAAGCAAATAATTGTCCAAAAATAATATTTTCAAATGAAATAACATCTGTTCCCATTTCTTTTTGTAAATTATCCATTATCCTTTGTGAGAATAAACTCGGTAATCCTGTAATAAATCTTACTTTGTTATAAAACTAATAAAATAAAATACTACAATAGGAATTGAAGAAGTATTAGAGGAAGGGAGAATGATTTCCTTATATTTCAACAAGATACAAAAGTACTCCCAAAGGGTCTCAATGTACCTCTATATATAGGCACTACAAGATTAAAGGTACATAAATCCTATTAAACATCCACTACTACAATAATATGAAGAAACCTATGAAACGGTTTCTCCACTACATGAATAGATTTATGAATTGTAACTTCTATACATAAGTAGCCATAAAATCATGAATTAATCCCCTTGGGAATACAAAGGGACATCCACATTTTTGTTATTTCATAACATTCTTTCCAAAATGAAGTATTACAATCTGATCTTGTTAATACATTTGTTAAAAACATATCTTTATACCACATAAAGTCTGACAAAGTTGGACATCTTAAGTTTGTTAAAAATGTTTTAATCGCATTTAACTCTTCTTTTGGATTTCCTACGAAATACATTACTATTGTTATAATTAAAAATTCTACAACATTTGATTGTACTTGAATATTTCCTTGATCATCTTCAATATCTTGTGTATGATCTAGTATTGATAATTTATCCCATCAATTTTTTAATTGTCCTGTAAATTCTGATACTAATAATGTTGCAATATTTCTTTCTTGAACATTTTTAAGTTTATAAGCTAATCTAGCCATTCCCATTTCCTGTAAAGAATTTAATACTTCATATTCTGCTCTATCATCTATATTCCATTCATAAATTGAATCTCCATCATATTTAGTAGTATGAAATTTTGATCTTTCTTCATATTGAATATCTGAGGGACTAGGTCTTGGATAGTAATTTCTAGTGTTTACTAATTGCCAATCTTTTTTATTATTTTTGAAAGATTTTCTTCTTCTTATTTTATTTATTTGATTATCTTCTTCTTCTCTAAATTGATTTTGTGACAGCCCCACCTTACCCTAAGGCGAACCAAAGGGTTCAGCGGACCGCCTGTCCAGCTCTCGCCGGACTCAGTCATACCTCAATCAAAATCGGAATAAAATCACAAGAATTTGTGTAACAAAATCCAAAACTTAAAACGAAACTTATTTACATTTCTATCTTAAAAGGGAGTTCAACTATTAAATATACAAAGGTTCTCAATTCCTCATACATCCAGCCCATGCCAAGCGCTAGGGCGAGAACCATTACAAAAGAAATGAAAGAACTAGACCAAACTAGTCTGTACCGAGCTCTCGTCCTTGCCCGCCTTCCCCTGTTAAGGAAAACAAAACTAAAGGAATGAGCTAAAAGCTCAGTGAGGTTCCGAACACATAACCAAACAATCAATCCAATACATTAAACATAGAGTATCAATAATTCAAGAAACATTTACAATGGAAAACGATAATAATACATTCATTAAAAGGATACGGGCTCACAGGGAGCCATGCTTTCATTCGTTCATTCGTTCTCCTGACATTTCTCCTTATTTTTCCAATCGTTTGAAAATGCATTTTTTGTAAATAAAATCCTCGTTAATTCGTTCATTTCATTTCATTCACCCCTTCCTGGACGTTGGCCAGGCTCCATCAACCTACAAGATAATACTCGAGTATACCAACATTCACACCCAGGGTCACCATATCGCCCGACCGAGTCCGCTTCTGGCTCGAGTCGATCGGTAACGAAGGGCAGGGCCCAATTCAGCCAAACAGCTTACATTCATGCGTAACTAGCATTTAATCATTTAATCATTGAAAATTTCACATTTATTTAGGTCGAGTGCGATCAAGTACACACTCGTCTAGAAAACTCGTTTTAACAATCATTGAAAGCACTTAACACATTATCAATCAATAATAACAAGTCAATAAGTCAAGGAAATATAACAAATAAGGAACACTCACCTATATATGCAAAACAACGTGCAAAATATCCTTCCAGATATTATCTTTAGTCACCAAGAAAACCTAAGATTAAACAAGAAAGAATATTATAGCTCATCTAACACAAACAATTAGGTGAAATCAAAGAACTCGACAATTGATGAGTAGAACGTGTAAAAGACTTTAAAGTGAAACGAGGACATTTGGACCCGTGAACAAAAATAACTAGGGTTTCATAGTCAAAACGTAAAACCCAACTCAAAAGAGTTATAAAATTTTTCAATGGAAACACTTGAACCAAAGACAAGTCGGAATCCAACTAGATAGGCTAAGAAATATTATTTTCGGGATCGTTTATATGGTTCAAAATCATCTCATATTCAAGTAGATATTATAGACTAAATGTCTTAATGAAATTCATGTAAAAGGGAGGACAAAATACCAAAAAAAATTCTAAACCACTCCTTTTTATTTGGTAAGCATAAGTAAACATTTGGAGTTTCCAATTGAAGAAGGATCATGTTTTAAGATGGAAAACGGTCATAGTATTTGCCAAACGAAAATATACAAATTCAAATAGAAACTTAGCCCTCGAGCGAAAATTTGGGCAGCATGCCCTTTGTATTTACTTATTTTTCCAGCCATTTATGGCTTCATTGTTTTCCTCAATCAATCCCAAAGTCACACACAATATCATCTCATTTCAATAGCCATTCCATAGGCTCAAAGTCATATAAGTACAAAAATCAAGCTAACAACATGTGCGGAAATGAAGTTTAACAAAAGACAGATTTGACGGGTTTTGCGTAACGGACACATCCGAAACTACGCTTATCAGATTGGGATGTAATTTATACCGTTTCGAAGCTAAGACAAAGGGCTACAATTGTGATGAAGACCACTTAGTCTAAATTCTAGTGTAACCTAGTCAAATTCCCAATTCCCAGAACCAAGTTCCAACTAATCGGCTAATTGACCATACTACCTTTAAATGGCCATATCGCAGGATACCAAAGTCCATTTAAGGCGTTCTTGGAGAAGTTGAAAAGCTAAGACAAAGACCTACAACTTTCATGAAGGCCACTCAGTCTAATTCTCACCCTAACTAGGTCAAATTTACCAAAACAACTCTAGATTTTCCAGTTCGAAATTCACTGCAGAAATCAACTAGTAGTCCTGCTTTTTCACTCATATCTCAGCACACACAACTCCAATTCAAGTAATTCCAAAGCCATGTGAAAGCTAAGATACAAGGTAATAATTCTTAAGAAGACATCTGTAGACACCAAATTTTTGGTTTTGAATTTTATTTATTTAATTAGTTTAATTTTAGATTTATTTGTTTCAATTTTAGGTGTATCTTAGTTGATTCCTGTTTCATGTCTCTTATTTTAATTAGTTTACGAACATTTATTTTATCTACTAATTCAAAAAAAAGAAGAAAAAAAAGAGGAAAAAGAGAAAAATCATAAAAGAAAAAGGAAAAAAAAGAAAAAGAAAAATAGCAATTTTGTTTTAGTTGGCTTTATTTATCTATTTTTACTCAATTTATCTTTTATTTTTGTTTATTGATTGGTTGGTTCATTTAGAAAAGAGAAAAATGATGAAAATGGAAAATAAAAAAAAAAGGAAAAACGGAAATTGCACTTTGTTGTTTCTAGTTTATTTATATTTATCCAATGTTAATTAAATTATTTTTGTTATTTATTTTTATTATCAATTTTGTTTTAATTAATTTCAAAAAAAAAAAAGAAGAAGAGAAGATACGCGGCATGCAAGCTGCGTATTGTCACAGCTTGAAAAGGATGGCTTGGTCAGCCCCTTGGCTGCAAATTTGGGAAAGATGGCTGAGGTTTTAGGGTTGAGTGTCCCATATAAAAGGAAAGAGAGGCAAGAGGGGGAGAAAGGGGCGGCCACATCAGAGGGGGGAGACTGACGGCAAAGGAAAACAAAAGAGCGACGGCTAAGATTGAAAAACAGAGAGAAACCAGATGAGAGTGAGGGCTGAACTGAAAATTCTGAGAGAGAACATCTGGAAAGTGAGGGCTGCTACCAAGAGAGCAAAAGGGGTTTTGGAGGGCAAAAAGAAAGAAACAAAACAGGACGGAAGGTTGACGGCTACGGAGGCAAGGAAGGAAAAGAACCAGCCGAAAAATTAAGGGAAAGGCAGAGGCCTTCACAAGCAAAGGAGGCGGCGAAGGAAGGAAAGCTGCGGTGGCCATTGAAGTCGAGATTCACTGCTGCCCCATTTCAGCCCTCCATCGCCACCAGCAGATCTTCACCGAAGGTGAGTCCATGAGAATAGCCAAAGAGAGATGGTTTATTTATGCTATTCCCTTACGTTGCCGTGCATTTCATAGGATAAAGGTGTTCCCTTTTTGTAGTTTACTGGGTTACTTGTTGTATGACTTTGTTTGATGATCTTGTATCCTGGAATCAGATTATCTTAGGTTGAAGTTTGTGTATAGGAATCCGCTGCTGCAACAAGCTTGAGGTTCTCGGTTTATTGCAGCAACATGGACAGTCTTGTCTTTCTTTGGTTGCTGGAATTCGTTAGTCGTTTGAAGTGTTGGGATTGCTGGTTATTTGACAGAGTACCATGTGCATGCTTGCCGTGAATCCCTTGCTTTACATCTGTGTTGCATTTTCATATCTAGTAGCATGATTGAACCTATTAGGAATAGGTAGGTGCATCCTGTGTTTTGCCAACAATGCTGTGATGAAGTTTTAGCAAGTTTTGGTTAATAAGCTTGGGGTCAAAAGAAAAAAATGAATGAAAATCTGCTCTACGTTGGGTGTTTGTTGCTATGAGAATGCAGGCTGAATGTTTGCATGGGTTTTGGTTTCAAAAGAAAATGTTTCAGTTGTTCTTTGTTTCATGGCATGATGATGGCAGTTCATGTATTCTGTTTCTCCCTGTTTTGTGCTAAGATAGTACTAGTCCAAACAGAAATTCTCTTGTGATAATCTTCTTTATGCACGAACAAAACCATCAGCTCACTTTCATTCATGAAACCAGAGCGAGGTGAGCGAAGTTGTTGCAAATCCTCACGTTGCTTTTCTGCATTTTATGCTCGGTGGTTTCGATTGTGTTTGGGGTGAGATTAACAACATGGGCTTGGGGTCATTGCATGGGAGTTTGTTTTGGGTTGAGTTGTTCCATGTCAATGCGTCTTGATTGGAATGAAAATTTGCAGCAAGCATTCCTTTCTGTTGCTTTCTTCGTAACATTTGCATGAAAGACTCCTCAGGATTGTCTTGTTTAAAGGATTGTGTTTCGGTAACTTCATTTTGCTATTTATTTGGATGTCAAAATGGTACATTTCGTTGCTTGGATTCTTGATGTATGAGCTGAGAAAATTGTACTGTGAGCTCATGAAGTTGCAGCAGTTTTTATTTTTCAAATGTTTGCATAGTTTTTCCAGAATCTTTGCATGAGATTTTCTAAGTTTTCTACCTGTTTGGATGATGACAATGATGTGGTTGCTGCCTAGTTTAAAGCTATGCATTTGGATTTGGAATCTGATTTTTTAAACAAAGCTGTGTGCTTGAATTCGATTTCGGTTGCTGAAGTTAGATGGGAAGTGTTGCAGAAAGCCTCCTACGTGATTGTCTTGTTTTGCATGTAAAACAACTTTTGATAATTTCACTTTGACCCCTTGGCTTCTAACTAATGCTACTTTGACCCAACCAATTGAATAATGTCTTCAATTTGGTCCTTGGCAGCTTTAGTTTTTGCGATTTCATTGCTTGCTTTGCTTCAATTAACTACCATGCTTTGTCAATTGCACTTAAGCCATGACTTTAGGGGGCATTACGATCAAGTGAGCTTTGGATTTGCGCATTTCTTTTAATTTTTCTCAATTAAAGTGGTACCTTGACCTTTTTATTGTTTTGAAGCCATTTTTCTTTCATTTGGACACCATTCAAAGGGGGCGGTATAATTTCTTTTATCCCTTTTTGTGTCTCTCCTATGTGATCCAACGTGCTAAGTGAGAATTGCATGTCTAATTTGCTTTCCTTGCCTTTCTTTAGTTCCTTTATTTCATTTATTCTTGCTTTTATTAAGTTATTCTTTTAATGGGGTATGTGTACACCTCTTGGCTTGTAATAGATAGGGCTTGGCGAGCATTTTTGTCCATTCTTCCCCTTCCCCTTTTGTTTTAGTTAGCGAATGTAATAGGCTCATTAGTTTGGTTGCATGCCTATGTGTTATGTGTTACTTGCTTTATTAGGTTCTTGCATCTAGTCGAGCATGTTAAGTGTTATGTGCTACGTGTTTATAGGTGATTTGCATGTCTACTCGCTTTTTATAGTCGTAGATAAATATGATGGATGAATGCATGTCACCACACTAGTCCAACGCTAGTTGTTGCCCCCTTTCCCGTCACTACACTAGTCCAACGCTAGTTGTGGCCCCCTTTCCCGTCACTACACTAGTCCAACGCTAGTTGTGGCTCATTGTTCCGTTTCCGCTAGTCCATACTTGCATGTTTCACTTCATCTCATGCATTTTCTTAGTGTTCTAGCATTTGGCATGCTCCTCTGATCCTTTCCCCTTCATTTTTTTTTCTGCATCTTCATGCTAGTTATAGGGTACATTTGCTTGATTGTCCCCTTTCGATAAGGGAAACGAGCGAGTTTGGCTACAAAATAGCCTTTGCACGCTAGTTCTTCCTTCTAATCCAAGGGAAAATCAAAGTCGTAAAGTTAGGAGTTCTTCCCGTGCCCGACCTGATGCATTCCCTTAGGGTCATACACTTGCATTCTTTTTATATCACCTCCTCACTCTTTTAGCCACATTTTCTCACTACTTAGACTTTTTCTCAATCTACACTTTCTCACCACTTTTTTCCTATCACTTATTTATTTTTCTATCTCACGAATGGCACCCAATTGCACTTATATGTATCTACTATCCTATTTTCATTCATTTGCACACACAAACACCTTTATTTTCTCACACTTGCACACTTACACTTGAGTCCTCACTTGCATTAATCACGACTTCCATGAGAGCTTTCCTTATTGGCCACCACAATTCATGTGGTTGGGACCTAAAAGCCTCATGAGAAACATTTTAGGTTTAGGATTGCATTTTTCTTTCCTTTTCGCATCCATTAGTCATATCCAACATGCGACACATATTTTGGGTAGAAAAATTAGGAAAAGTGGGGCTAAGTCACGCAACTAGCTTTGGCTAGGGTAAGGGAGTGCCTTAGGCTTTGCCTTTGCCTTCTCCCTTATCAAATGTGACCCCCGATCCCTTTTTTTGGTTGCGTAGACCTAAAAATTCTTTAAAAGGGTTTGTTTACTTTTTCTTTCAAAAACAAAACAAAAATCATTTTTGGGTGATTTGGTACACCCTAACTCTATACCAAGTGGCGACTCCGTTTTTCTATTCAAAACCCTTTTTGAACTTTGTTTGGCCAAACCGTCGCATTTCACAATCCCACGGCCTTTATTTTCACTTTCACACGTTCACACACATATCTCACACACACTACTTTCACATTATCAAAAAGTGGGGCGCGACAGTTGGCGACTCCACTGGGGACTTCCTAAGTGGGTCCAAACATTTGATTTAGTCATTCTTTTCCGTTTTCTACCCTTGTTATGCATAGCATTTGGATATTAGGATTGCATTTTCCATTTTAGGACTTTTTGCCTCGCGCACGTATCAAACTACTCCTTCACTCATGTATGTATGATTGGTTTTTTGGATGTATGTTTTACTTATTTTATCTCGCGCTTTGCATTGCATTTGGGGGGGTGTGTGTCACCTTTAGAGCCTCGCGTTGGTTCTCAACCCTTTCCCTCAAAATAGGGAGCACTTCATACGTGCACGTTTATTTATTGTTATCCCATTTTATTTTATTTTCGTGGGCGTTTCCCACACCGCCTTGTAGGATTAGGATCGATCGCTTTGGGTAGGCGGATGGTGTGCACTGCGCCCATAGCGCTACCTAAGGGATCACTCGAGCCACCGACCAAGGGCCCTGGGAGTGATGACCCTTCGCCTTTAGGTCTGAAGGCTTGGGAGCCGAAGCCTTATCGAGTCTAGATGCATTAGCGGACCCCAGCCTCATGCATCCATATTAGAATTGCCTAGGGTAGAGTCAACCTTACCCTATTAGGAAACACTAGGCACGAGGGAAGGGATCCCACCCCTTTCCTTATTTACTTTTCCTGCTTTTTATATCATTTAATTGTCCAACGTGTTATGTGATTATGTGTTGAACTAACTTTTCTTGTCTCTTGCCTTTGCATTCACAAACGTTAGGAAATAAGAGGTCTGGCATGACCTTTCTTTTAGGACCTACCCTTGTAGATAGGCTATTGCACGTTTAAAAATTGTGGTATATTTCGTTCATAAATTAATAATGCCATACCATTTTAAGCTTACCCTGGCAGATAAAGGGTTCCTCAGGTCACGTTTCATTTCGAATTGTATATTTTCCTGCTTTAATAACTGGCATCATGCATTAAACCCTAGAAAGGGAATGCCATTTAGGGGATCCCGTGTTAGGGATAAGCCATCTTGTGTCTCGGATACTTAATCCAATGAGACTTGCACGTTTACATTTTCTACCATCCAAAGGGGTAGTGTACAAGGTAAGGTAGGATCCGATCATTTTCATAGAGCGATCTTTGGAATATGAGCGTCTAACAATCATTTTTTGGCCATTTTATCAAAGTTGGTAAAAATCCCTTGCGTAAAAGGACATTAATTTGAAGAAAATTCACGAATGATTCTTCCTATTGAGATGATAAATCAATTGAGGCCGAAATTTGATTTTAGAAGGCTCATAGGCTAATGCATCGTAATAAGGCTTTTTGAAACTACCAGTGGATGGCTTGATTTTTTAATAAACTCCCAATTCCATCCAATCCATTGGACCATTTCATTCATCAATTTCATCCAGTCTATTTTTATCAATTTGTCTTCAATTCATTTGATCAACTTACCCTTTTAGGGTCATCTGGCCGATTTTTAAATAAATCTTCATTTCATTTGGCCAATTCACTCATTTTTAGGGCAATCTAGTCGATTTTTGAATAAATCACCAATTTCATTCAATTCATTTGATTAGTTAGGGCAATTTTGTCGATTTTTGATAAATCATCAATTTCATTAAATTCACTGGACCAATTTACCCTTTTAGGGCGATCTGGTCAATTTTGAATAAATTCTCGAACTCATTCAAATTCATTTGATCAAGTTCCTTTTTTAGGGCGATCCGGTCAATTTTGAATAAATTCTCGATTCATTTGACCAAGTCCCTTTTTTAGGATGATCTGGTCAATTTTGAGTAAATTTCACTCAATCCATTTGACCCGTTTCCCTTTTTAGGGTAATTCGGTCGATTTTAAATAAATTGTCAATTTCATTCAACCCATTTGACCAATTAGGGTTTCAATGTCGAATTTCAAATTGGAAAACCTAGTCGATTTGTAGAAAAACATCCATTGCATCCAACCATTTGATACGTTGAGGTTTTGACCCGTGCTTCACGGAGAAAATTTGTCAACGAATTCCAATCTCTTCGATAGGAAGTTCGTCAAGGTCAAACCCGTGCGTTTTGCAAATTCTTGTATCGATCAAAAGTGATCAATCCATTCGGACGTTGTCCTCATTTAGGACAAATGTCTCTTCTCACTCCAAATTGGCCAAATTTTTCAAATCATTTTTCACTCAATCAATTGATCGGATTCATCAGGTATGGTATAGTGCCTACCCTAGAGGATTGCATTTTCATGCTAGGCCTACCCTTGGCATAAAAGGGCTCCTCCATAGGACATGCATCCGAATTTTTTGGATATTTACTAACTATTGTCTTTTTCTTTTCCTTTTCTTTATTTCATTGGAATAACTAAGCGAGGGTTAAATCTAAAGGCAATCTTTCAAAAATTCTCAGGTAATATTTAAACATAGCTTCTCGTCGAAGTCCCATCATAACGCGATCCCATAGTAAAGCCCAAAGGAATCGTGTAGACATGAATACTCGGCCAGAATCGTCCGATAAGGCCACTGCAACTACCCAGCCGGAAGCCACAAGTCCCGGGGTTCAGTTGACTGAATTACTCGCCAAATTTGGGGAAATGGCAGCGCAAAAGAAGTTGATCGACGAGCTCGTTAGTAGCGGAGTGCAGCCCGAGCTTGCGCCCATCAAACAACCGGAATCCGAACCATTCGTCATTCCTCCAATTCAAACCACTTTTGATAGAGTTTTCAACCCACAGTATACGTATACTCAAAATCCTCCGTTCTATCCTCCCTATGGGCAAGGATTTCAGCCTCCAGGTGGTCCAAACATGCCTTTGAATCCACACACTTTTTATCATGCTGCTGCTGAGCCTTTCTTGCCAGACCATACCATTCAAAACAAGCCAGAGATGGGAGAATCTTCAGCTCCCATTGATACGAAACTTCTCAAACGCCTAGACCGTTTCGATGAGTTTGTGAGGAAAAGTCAGGGGTTGAACAAACAAGGAGTCTTGGATTACAATGAGCTTTGCCTTTTCCCGAATGTGCAATTGCCTGAGGGGTTCAAAACTCCGAAGTTTAACAAGTATGATGGGACAGGCAATCCCAAGACACACCTCCGATTGTTCGCCAACAAGTTGGGTAGGCCAACAGATAATGAAAATCTGGCTTTGAGGCTATTCCCAGAAAGTCTGGAGGGGGATGCACTCGACTGGTATTCCAAGCTGAAACCCTAAGAAGCGAAGACCTGGCTTGACTTGTCCAACGCTTTTGTAAAGCAGTACGAGTATAATTGCGAGCTGGCTCCAACACGAACCACGTTGGAAGGGACAAAGAGGAAGCCATCTGAAGATCACAAGACTTATGCCAAGAGGTGGAGGAGAATAGCCGCAAAAGTCGAGCCACCAATGACGGAGGACGAAATCATACGCACTTTTATTAAGGCACATGATCCGCCGTACTTTGAAGAAATTTTCCGCATGACTGGATGCTCATTTGCCGTAATTGTTAATAAGCTTGAGGAATTTGATGATTTCGTGAAGGCTGGAAAGATTGTTAATGTGTCTGCCCTCAAATCACAGTTGGATGCTTTGCAAAGCCAAGGTAGTAATGGGAAGAAGCAACAATTCAAAAAGCAAGAGGGGGAAACTGCTTTTGTCTGGGATCGAAACCCTATCTCAAAGCCTAGACCTCGACAATACCCTACCTACTCAAACCCTTACCCTTACTATTCAAGCCCTCATCCTGTTTACCATACCAATACCACTCATCCTCGACCTCGCCCTAGCTACAACAACTCGCCTATGGCCCCTTTTCAAATATCTCAACCTAACTTCCAACAAGTTCGACCCCGACCTCCCTACAATCAACAATTCCCTCCACCAAATAGACCTACCTATAGCTATCCCCAACCCACTGAAGCCTACAATCAAAGCCGCACCCAGACCTTCATCAACCTAGGCAGGCCTTTGGACCAATTGTATGAGCAATTGAAGGCTGCCGGCAAAATATGCATGATTCCCCCTCTATCATATCCTTATGGCATGCCAGCTGGATACGATCTTGTAAAGCCCTTAAGCACAAAGTTCAAGACGTGATCGAGGCAGGGGAAATAGTGCTAAGAGGAAAAGGTGAACAAGGTCCGAGTATAAGTACAAACCCTTTTCCCAAGCACCAGGATACCTTCGAGGCATCCACCTCCAATGACGAAATTTGAAAATCCTGAAGGGTCTTTGCACAATTTGGATGGCCGAATATCTACTCTCTTGAAGGGAGTTTCAGTAAATCAAAGGGTTGTTATTTACTAAAGTTCACGAAAACTTTTTCTTGCATATGTGAATAGCTTAATGAAAGCATCTTTTGCAATTGAGTTTTGTCTTTAGTTTGGAGTTTCATGAAATGCATAATTTGTTTTATTTGTTTATTTGATTATTGTCCTGAATTTTTTTTAATTCTTTAAGATGGCCAAAGATGAAAATTACTTGACCCTTTGAATATCATTGTTCTGGAATCCAATGAAGCCATACATTGAAAAGTCCCTTCATTGAGAAATCCCTTCTTCGAGAAAGCCTTTATTGAGAAAACCCTTCATTAAAAATCCCCTCGTTGAGAAATCCTTTTTTTGAGGAAACCATACATTGGAAAGTCCCTTCATTTGAGAAAATCCCTTCATTGAGAAATCTCTTCTTTGAGGAAATCCTTCATTGAAAAAGCCTTTATTGAGAAAACCATACATTGAAAAGTCCCTTCATTAAAAAAATTCCTTCATTGAGAAATCTCTTCTTTGAAAGAAAGCCTTCATTGAGAAATTCTTTCCTTGAGAAAGCCTTCAATAAGAAAACCCTTCATTGAGAAAGCTTTCATTGAGAAACCCATTAAAAAATCCATTCATTGAAAAATCCCTTCATTTGAGAAATCCCTTCATTTGAGAAAATCCCTTTCCGGCCAGGCTGAAAGTTGATTGGTTAAAGCAGTGTCATCAACGATTGATTCTGATTGATGAAAAGCAGTTGAATGCTATGTACCATGACCAATTTTGTCAAAATGCATGGCCTGTGTTCATAATAAAAGGGGCCGCCACCGATCTTCTGAAGAAGGGAACAAAGTGCTAAAGTAATGAAAGATGAAGTCGAAGGCAAATTTGCTTCAAATTGGCAAAGCTCATTGGGTGTTCAAAAGGTATTACCTGGCGGGGCATTCATGGATAGACAGACATTCTCTCAACCTATCAACTCAGACATGTGTAAGAAATTCTTTATTTGATTATGCAAATTCCTTCTAGGAAATCATGCAAGAGACGAGGCAAAAGTCAGGCCATCTTCTTTTCCAATCAAAACATTTCATCCCTAGTCGTCCCTTTTGAGCTATCAGAACAATAATTTTTTCGTTTGGCAGCCCCTGAGGATTGCAAACCCCACACTGGGGCAAATTCATTTTGAAAAGAGATGATCAGAAAGGGAAAGCCCTACACTGGGGCAAATTTATTTTTGAAAAAAAAAGAAGAAAAAAAATGGAAAAGAAGGAACCCCACACTGGGGCAAATTTAGTTTTGAAGAAAAATGCAAAAGTGAGAAATATGCAATGAAAATGCAAAGAAAGAAAAATCCAATCAGACTGGGGCAAATTTCCTCGGTTTTGTTCAGAAATTGGAGATAATTTCAAAATGATGCAATCTCAGGTTATTTCACCTCTCATAAGCACAAATTGCTTTCAAGCCTCAACTTTTCTTGAAAACACCCCACCTGACCTCATTACAAAAGCCCAAAGTCCTGGCTTTCGTCACTTGTTGTATTTCTATTGGGAAGCTTGCTAATCAACTGACAAGTGATGTCCACGATGCCTTCGCTTAAGTCTATAAGGGAAGCGCATTTTACTGATGTCAGCAATTTTTCAACTTACATTTCTGAGTCGATCATGGTTGAGCTCTTCCATTTGCTTCCTTAGGAGAAAACCCGAAAGGACACCTCAAAAGAAAAGGAGGAAAAGAAAGAAAAGAGAAAAACACGAAAAAAAAACAAAACAAAACAGAAAAGAGTGGGGGCAACCTTGGTGAAAACCCGAAAGGGCACCAAGGTAGGGTTTTTACAGCAAGCAAGCACGAGGAGGAACGGCTGGCGACCTGGTTCATTTGGATTTCTCCTCATTTTTGTCATCCTTCTACCAATGTTGGATTCCAGAATAAAGATATCCAGAGATTTGAACATGACATTTGTTGGCCAAAAGCTGTGTCATTTTTATAAAATATTCTTTTGCAAAATACATTTTTTAGGAAGCTCATTTTTCCAAATTGCTTGCATTCATGGCATTTTGTAGGCTTTAAACACAAATGGTTACGTTTGTATTCTCGTGCATATTCATTACTGCATGACATGTGAAGTTACCTTGCATACATCATTCTTGGTCACTGAATTTTGGTGAATAACAATCCCTGTGGTTTACTCGAAGCATACTTGGATTCAGCCATTTTTTTTGAAAAGGGTTAAGGTTCAACAAAGCCAGTTACACAAGCTTCATAATATGGCAAAATGCATACCCGGTCAATTTGGGAAAAGCAGAAAAGTTTGAAAGTGACAAATCCAACCAAGTCAGATGCCACAGCAAAAGTTGGCAAAAGCATCACAAGACTCATGTTTACGCGATTCTCAAGGCAAATTCGATCAAATGATGGTGGCAAGTCCATTATTTCTTCTTTTCTTGCAGGAACGTTGCATTTACAAACAAAAGCAGCCACACTTCTTTTCGCACCTAAATCGGTGTCAGAAAAGCTCCACAGCAAACAAAAACGTAGTGATAATGTTATTGGCAAAGCTTGATCATAAGAAACAACATCAGCTATCACTTCAGCCACAGAGATCAAATCTCCCTCTTGGTACAAAATTTGAACTACTCCGAGGTAAAAACTCAATTCATTGTTTACACTTCCCTAGTGGAGTCATGATTGTAAGCTTTATTCGGGTCAGTCCCATGATTTCAAGTTTATTCGAGTCAGTCCCATGATTTTAAGTTTTATTCGGGTCAGTCCCGTGATTTTAAGATTATTCAGGTCAGTCCCATGAGTTCAAGTTTGTTCGGGTCAGTCCCATGAGTTCAAGTTTATTCGGGTCAGTCCCATGATTGTAAGCTTTATTCGGGTCAGTCCCATGATTTTAAGATTATTCGGGTCAGTCCCATGATTCTAAGATTTATTCGGGTCAGTCCCATGAGTTTAAGTTTTATTCGGGTCAGTCCCATGAGTTCAAGTTTATTCGGGTCCCCATGATTTTAAGTTTATTCGGGTCAGTCCCATGAGTTCAAGTTTGTTCGGGTCAGTCCCATGATTTTAAATTTTATTCGGGTCAGTCCCATGATTTTAAGTTTTATTCGGGTCAGTCCCATGATTTTAAGATTATTCGGGTCAGTCCCATGAGTTCAAGTTTGTTCAGGTCAGTCCCATGAGTTTAAGTTTTATTCGGGTCAGTCCCATGAGTTCAAGTTTATTCGGATCAGTCCCATGATTTTAAGTTTTATTCGGGTCAGTCCCATGATTTTAAGATTGTTCGGGTCAGTCCCATGATTCTAAGCTTTATTCGGGTCAGTCCCATGAGTTTAAGTTTTATTCGGGTCAGTCCCATGAGTTCAAGTTTATTCGGGTCAGTCCCATGATTTTAATTTTTATTCGGGTCAGTCCCATGATTTTAAGATTATTCGGGTCAGTCCCATGAGTTCAAGTTTGTTCGAGTCAGTCCCATGAGTTTAAGTTTTATTCGGGTCAGTCCCATGTGTTCAAGTTTATTCGGGTCAGTCCGATGATTGTAAGTTTTATTCGGGTCAGTCCCATGATTTTAAGATTATTCGGGTTAGTCCCATGATTTTAAGTTTTATTCGGGTCAGTCCCATTAGTTCAAGTTTTATCAGGTCAGTCCCATAATTTTCATTTCATTCGGGCCAGTCCCACGACTTTAAACCTTGTTCGGGTCAGTCCCGCTTTTAAATTTCGTGTTCGGGTCAGTACCGATTTTTAATTTCCTGTCTCGGGTCAGTCCCGATTTTAAATTTCTCGTCCGAGTCAGTCTCATCAAAGAGGGCCAGTCCTCATTTCAACAAATGAACAGTCATTGACAAGTTTGCAGGTAAGTATTTGGTGTCTACTTCTTTGTCTCAAGTTTTTTCAAAATTCAAACAAAGAGGGGCAAACTGTAGACATCAAATTTTTGGTTTTGAATTTTATTTATTTAATTAGTTTAATTTTAGATTTATTTGTTTCAATTGTAGGTGTATTTTAGTTGATTCCTGTTTCGTGTCTCTTATTTTAATTAGTTTACGAACATTTATTTTATCTACTAATTCAAAAAAAAGAAGAAAAAAAAAGAGGAAAAAGAGAAAAATCATAAAAGAAAAAGGAAAAAAAAGAAAAAGAAAAAGAAAAAGAAAAATAGAAATTTTGTTTTAGTTGGCTTTATTTATCTATTTTTAGTCAATTTTACTCAATTTATCTTTTATTTTTGTTTATTGATTGGTTGGTTCATTTAGAAAAGAGAAAAATGATGAAAATGGAAAATAAAAAAAAAGGAAAATGAAAAAAAGGAAAAACGAAAATTGCACTTTGTTGTTTCTAGTTTATTTATATTTATCCAATGTTAATTAAATTATTTTTGTTATTTATTTTTATTATCAATTTTGTTTTAATTAATTTCAAAAAAAAAGGAGAAGAGAAGATACGCGGCATGCAAGCTGCGTATTGTCGCAGCTTGCAAAGGATGGCTTGGTCAGCCCCTTGGCTGCAAATTTGGGAAAGATGGCTGAGGTTTTAGGGTTGAGTGTCCCATATAAAAGGAAAGAGAGGCAAGAGGGGGAGAAAGGGGCGGCCGCATCAGAGGGGGGAGACTGACAGCAAAGGAAAACAAAAGAGCGACGGCTAAGATTGAAAAACAGAGAGAAACCAGATGAGAGTGAGGGCTGAACTGAAAATTCTGAGAGAGAACATCTGGAAAGTGAGGGCTGCTACCAAGAGAGCAAAAGGGGTTTTGGAGGGCAAAAAGAAAGAAACAAAACAGGACGGAAGGTTGACGGCTACGGAGGCAAGGAAGGAAAAGAACCAGCCAAAAAATTAAGGGGAAGGCAGAGGGCTTCACAAGCAAAGGAGGCGGCGAAGGAAGGAAAGCTGCGGTGGCCATTGAAGTCGAGATTCACTACTGCCCCATTTCAGCCCTCCATCGCCACCAGCAAATCTTCACCGAAGGTGAGTCCATGAGAATAGCCAAAGAGAGATGGTTTATTTCTGCTATTCCCTTACGTTGCCGTGCATTTCATAGGATAAAGGTGTTCCCTTTTTGTAGTTTACTGGGTTACTTGTTGTATGACTTTGTTTGATGATCTTGTATCCTGGAATCAGATTATCTTAGGTTGAAGTTTGTGTATAGGAATCCGCTGCTGCAACAAGCTTGAGGTTCTCGGTTTATTGCAGCAGCATGGACAGTCTTGTCTTTCTTTGGTTGCTGGAATTCGTTAGTCATTTGAAGTGTTGGGATTGCTGGTTATTTGACAGAGTACCATGTGCATGCTTGCCGTGAATCCTTTGCTTTACATCTGTGTTGCATTTTCATATCTAGTAGCATGATTGAACCTATTAGGAATAGGTAGGTGCATCCTGTGTTTTGCCAACAATGCTGTGATGAAGTTTTAGCAAGTTTTGGTTAATAAGCTTGGGGTCAAAAGAAAAAAATGAATGAAAATCTGTTCTACGTTGGGTGTTTGTTGCTGTGAGAATGCAGGCTGAATGTTTGCATGGGTTTTGGTTTCAAAAGAAAATGTTTCAGTTGTTCTTTGTTTCTTGGCATGATGATGGCAGTTCATGTATTCAGTTTCTCCCTGTTTTGTGCTAAGATAGTACTAGTCTAAACAGAAATTCTCTTGTGATAATCTTCTTTATGCACGAACAAAACCATCAGCTCACTTTCATTCATGAAACCAGAGCGAGGTGAGCGAAGTTGTTGCAAATCCTCACGTTGCTTTTCTGCATTTTATGCTCGGTGGTTTCGATTGTGTTTGGGGTGAGATTAACAACATGGGCTTGGGGTCATTGCATGGGAGTTTGTTTTGGGTTGAGTTGTTCCATGTCAATGCGTCTTGATTGGAATGAAAATTTGCAGCAAGCATTCCTTTCTGTTGCTTTCTTCGTAACATTTGCATGAAAGACTCCTCAGAATTGTCTTGTTTAAAGGATTGTGTTTCGGTAACTTCATTTTGCTATTTATTTGGATGTCAAAATGGTACATTTCGTTGCTTGGATTCTTGATGTATGAGCTGAGAAAATTGTACTGTGAGCTCATGAAGTTGCAGCAGTTTTTATTTTTCAAATGTTTGCATAGTTTTTCCATAATCTTTGCATGAGATTTTCTAAGTTTTCTACCTGTTTGGATGATGACAATGATGTGGTTGCTGCCTAGTTTAAAGCTATGCATTTGGATTTGGAATCTGATTTTTTAAACAAAGCTGTGTGCTTGAATTCGATTTCGGTTGCTGAAGTTAGATGGGAAGTGTTGCAGAAAGCCTCCTACGTGATTGTCTTGTTTTGCATGTAAAACAACTTTTGATAATTTCACTTTGACCCCTTGGCTTCTAACTAATGCTAATTTGACCCAACCAATTGAATAATGTCTTCAATTTAGTCCTTGGCAGCTTTAGTTTTTGCGATTTCATTGCTTGCTTTGCTTCAATTAACTACCATGCTTTGTCAATTGCACTTAAGCCATGACTTTAGGGGGCATTACGATCAAGTGAGCTTTGGATTTGCGCATTTCTTTTAATTTTTCTCAATTAAAGTGGTACCTTGACCTTTTTATTGTTTTGAAGCCATTTTTCTTTCATTTGGACACCATTCAAAGGGGGCGGTATAATTTCTTTTATCCCTTTTTGTGTCTCTCCTATGTGATCCAACGTGCTAAGTGAGAATTGCATGTCTAATTTGCTTTCCTTGCCTTTCTTTAGTTCCTTTATTTCATTTATTCTTGCTTTTATTAAGTTATTCTTTTAATGGGGTATGTGTACACCTCTTGGCTTGTAATAGATAGGGCTTGGTGAGCATTTTTGTCCATTCTTCCCCTTCCCCTTTTGTTTTAGTTAGCGAATGTAATAGGCTCATTAGCTTGGTTGCATGCCTATGTGTTATGTGTTACTTGCTTTATTAGGTTCTTGCATCTAGTCGAGCATGTTAAGTGTTATGTGCTACGTGTTTATAGGTGATTTGCATGTCTACTCGCTTTTTATAGTCGTAGATAAATATGATGGATGAATGCATGTCACCACACTAGTCCAACGCTAGTTGTGGCCCCCTTTCCCGTCACCACACTAGTCCAACGCTAGTTGTGGCTCATTGTTCCGTTTCCGCTAGTCCATACTTGCATGTTTCACTTCATCTCATGCATTTTCTTAGTGTTCTAGCATTTGGCATGCTCCTCCGATCCTTTCCCCTTCATTTTTTATTTTTGCATCTTCTTGCTAGTTATAGGGTATATTTGCTTGAGAGTCCCCTTTCGATAAGGGAAACGAGCGAGTTTGGCTACAAAATAGCCTTAGCACGCTAGTTCTTCCTTCTAATCCAAGGGAAAATCAAAGTCGTAAAGTTCGGAGTTCTTCCCGTGCCCGACCTGATGCATTCCTTTAGAGTCATACACTTGCATTCTTTTTATATCACCTCCTCACTCTTTTAGCCACATTTTCTCACTACTTAGATTTTTTCTCAATCTACACTTTCTCACCACTTTCTTCCTATCACTTATTTATTTTTCTATCTCACGAATGGCACCCAATTGCACTTATATGTATCTACTATCCTATTTTCATTCATTTGCACACATAAACACCTTTATTTTCTCACACTTGCACACTTACAATTGAGTCCTCACTTGCATTAATCACGACTTCCATGAGAGCTTTCCTTATTGGCCACCACAATTCATGTGGTTGGGACCTAAAAGCCTCATGAGAAACATTTTAGGTTTAGGATTGCATTTTTCTTTCCTCTTCGCATCCATTAGTCATATCCAACATGCGACACATATTTTGGGTAGAAAAATTAGGAAAAGTGGGGCTAAGTCACGCAACTAGCTTTGGCTAGGGTAAGGGAGTGTGTGACGACCCCACCTCCCCCTAAGGCGTACCAAAGGGTTCGGCGGACCGCCTGCCCAGCTCTCGCCAGGACTCACTCACTGTCTCGATCGAGTCATGTACACACATCCATGAACCATAAATAATATCCGCAATTCAAGCTTATAATTTACATTGATAGAAATCGAGGTACAAAGTCTCAATACACCAAACTAGTTCAAAACGTATACAATCCAAGTACAACATGTTCCATCCGAGGAATAGCGCGAGTACAAGTCAAAAATCAAACAACTAGTCTATGCTAGACTTTACATATCTCACACCTCGCTCGTACCCCTGAAAGGAAAACAAATGGAGTGGAATGAGCTAAAAGCCCAGTGAGGTTCCAAATAGCAAATTCACCATTATTTATAAGTACAAGTTTTCGATATAACAAAGTAACGAGCATGAAGAGTTCATAAATGTGAGCAATAACACGTCAAGTAACAATCTTAAAATGAGCGAGTGTAGAAGTTTTTCAAAAGAAACAATAATCCAATAAACAATAATCACTCCAAAGTATAAGGATACGGATGACTCTCAGGAGCCAAATTCCCATTGCATTACCAGAAGCTTGATCACGTAGTAGTTGACACTCCGTCAACTTTCAAGTAAGTAACCAATCCAGTAGAACACCACTTACACGACTCTCCGTCCACCATTCACACCCCCTACTGGGCCCAAAATCCTCAATAAACATGGGTGGTAATACTCGAGTATACCGATTAGTCGAGAAGATATCACTCCACTCGACAAAACAAGAGACCCAGGGTTCATTACCCAATCGACCAAGCCCTTGCTGGCTCGACTTAAGTAACTTGCCACAGGGTTTCCGGAATTCCAGGAAGTGCGCGCATCATAACAAGTATGTCAAGTCAATTGCAACAATAAACAAGTATATATCATGTAAGGGCAAGTGCGATAAAGTACACTCTTGCCCTAACAATTCACGCATGTGGCATGTAATCATATTGGTCACGTATCAAGTACAAGTATCAAGTTCAATTCAGTATTTGAAAGCACTCACCAAAAGATATAGTGCCTTTACTGGTCACTTTCAGGTTATACTCCGGGTTCGGAGTCCAAATCTGCGATAAAACTCAGTTTGAGAACTTTGAAACATGACTAGAATTCGAAACTTATATGTTTCGTTCAATAAGAATCAAGAAATGGAAATTCACTTGGAGAATACTCGTGAAATACTCGCTCACTTTTTAAATGATAAAACTTTGTAATATTTATACTTGAAATGGTCATGCGAGTCGAAAGTACAAGGAAAACGTACTTTGAACAATCATTATTTCATTTCTCAAGGGTACAAGTTCGGCCAAGTCCTTATTTATATATCTTGGGACAAGAAGACTTAAGTACCCTAGATGGTTCAAGTAATAATCACTCTTAACTCCTACTCAAGTTGCAAGTATAGTTTTCTAGTCCTCGAGCGTAAATTCGGCAGCATGCCCTTTGTGTTTACCTAATTTTCCAGCCATTTAGGCTTCAATATTTTTCCTCAGCCAAAACCCAACATCATGCATATCAGCAATTCAAGTCAAAAGCCGTTCCATAGGCTTACAATATCATAAGAACAAGAATTACAGTAATAGCATGTGCAGAAATACAATCTAGCACAAGACAGATTTGATGTATGAATGCGGAAATAGCATATCCGAGGCTACGCTTATCGGATTGAGGCGCAACCTATGCCGTTTCGAAGCTAAGACTCAGGGCTACAATGTTCATGAAGATCACTTAGTCCAGTTCCTAATGTAACTTAGTCAAATCCTCAAATTACAGAACCAAAATCCAATTTGTCGGCTATTTAACCGCATTACACTGTAATGATCATATCTCAGAGTACAAAAGTCCGATTCAGGTGTTCTTAGAGGCATTTGAAAGCTAAGTCAGAATACTAAAACTTTCGTGTTTTGGCAAAAAGCTAAATAAGTACGGATCTTAGTCAAAAAATGTGATAAACTGGACTTAACTGATGAAACGGACTGCTGGGGAAATATTTAAAATAGTAAGGGTATTTTGGACTTTTCATGACCTACATTGCTCCGATTGAGTTGAAATTTTATAGGCACCTATAAAACACCATTCTATACAACTTTCCTTCTTTGACCCAAGGCCAATTCGGCCTCCAACATACAGTTACAAATTCGGACAGAATGTTGGGAAAAATTTCCAGATTCTGGAATTTTTTTGTAATCAATGGAACTTTCTCAATTTTCTTGTTCTAATCACTACCAAAACACCTTATACAACCTTAATTGCAACATACAAGCATCATACAACAAATTGGGCAGAAATTCCTCAAGCCCTAGTTCATCATATAAAAGGGGAAAACTTCCAAATTCACCACACCCACTTGCATAATCATGAAATCAAGCCAAAACTTAAGCTAAAAACACATCTTAAAACAAAATTCAAAGCAACCAAGATCATGTTCAGATGTTGGTACCTCAAAAGCAAGGCTTGGTAGAGTGATCCTTCACCCCCTTTGGTATTTCTTGGTTCCTCAAGCTTCCCAACTCACACTTAGTACTTTAATCGGTTTAGAATTGGATTTGTTACTTGGGTTGAAGCAAATCAAGAAGGAAATTTGTTGCTCTTGCTCTTCTTTTCTCTCTCTCCTTACTCAGCCAAGGTGCAGAAATAATGAAGGAGATTAAGCTAAGTTTGTCTTATAAGAAGGTTGGAAAGATAAGAAGTAATTCTAGCCACAAGTTTGTCTAACACTTGGTTGAATTACAACCACAAAATTTTCTCTTTCTTTCCTTGCATTTTAACCACTAAATTTCGGCCAATAGGAGAGCTAAGAGGGGGAAGATATTTTGCTCCATTAATGATAAACTTGTATGGCAAGAAAGTGGTGGTCAAGTGGTGCGTTCAATCGGTAGTGCGCGGGACCCGCCGGTTCGCGCCGTTTTTCTTAAAAACACACGTATTAGGGTTTTTACTTCCCATTC